>NC_081343.1:68284167-68436221 GCF_029784015.1 Lycium ferocissimum
ATGTGAACTCCACTTTCTAACTAAAAGTCTAAGGTATAGGTCTTCTTGCCATCACATTATAGGCTTTAGCATCCATTTAGCACAACAAAGCTAAAATAGAACTCCAATTTCAAATGGATTTACATCCTCATAACTAGGATATTTCAGTCGACACTACAAAATGTTAAAAGAAAAAGGGCAGAAGACTCAGATACACAGAGAGCACCAAAATTTGGCAAGTTTGGAGTGATAATTATGTTTGATATAACTGTTGCCATTTCACTGACGATGACAACAAGGGGATTTTAACCACTCAGCAAGCTCCACGACATATAGTGAAAGGCTCAAATGCTGAATTTGGATTTTGTCGAGTGCTTGTCTTTGTAGATGTTTAACTCATGCACCATCAAAAAGCCCTGCAACAGCTCAACCTCATTGAGCAATCTCGCCTCCTCTCATTACTCTGAGTACAGCCATCAACATCTCTAAAAACTGCTCAATTTTTTCGATTTGAACATCAACAGCATCAAAAGTGCTTGTGCATCTCTGGGTGTACATGCATTAAACCACAAGTTTCATGCAGGGCGATTAGCAGGTGATGTCGGTCAATAAATTGAATTTAACATTATTTATAAGTTAAAATACCAACATCTATAGCATCTTCAAGAGCCTTCTTTCTTGCCCTGGTATTTGCAATTTCAAGAGCTCTGCTTCTTGCCATAAGAATCTGCAGGTCAGCATTATTGTCAGCCTAAATCAAAGAAAAGACTAATAGCCTGTTTGGCTAAGCTTCTCCAAGGCCAAAAGTGTTTTTCTTAATTAGAGTTTTTTTTTTTTTTTTCGAAGTTGATGTGTTCGGTCAAAGCTTTTAGGAGAAGAAAAAGTACTTTTGAGTAGAAGCCGAAAAAAGTAACTTCTCTCCAAAAGTACTTTTCTGAAAAGCGCTTTTGAGAAAATACACTTAGAAGCACTTTTTAAAAGCTTGGCCAAACACTAATCGTTGTTCAAATTAGTTTTCAAACTACCTCGCTAAACACAAACTGCTTCTCACCAAAAGTACCTTTGTTGAAAAGCACTTTTGGAAAAAACACTTCTCAAAATAAGCTGATTTTCGAAGCTTGGCCAAATAGGTTATAAATGGGTGGCTGGTGTAAATGTCGTCAACAAGCAGAAATTAAGATCTATACCATCTTTCCGCGGAACATGTCCGTCTTCAGAATCTGATAAGAAGCATTCAATATTTCTGCATTCTGCACTACCGGCATTTTTAGCAATAACCCAAGCAGAAATGCAACCATGTAAAAGAAAGTAACCTGAAGCTACTAAAGGCTTTCTGATAGAACTTGCTGATATACCCAAAATAGCCATTCTGTACCTTTCTTATTGCATTGAAAGCAGTTGGATTTCCCGTCTGTAAGCACCTACATAACATCCCAGAAGGTTGCCAGAATGATTCATGAATACCAGAAAGCTTAACCTTATCAAATTCCACGGCTTTTAAGATGTCAGAATCATCAGAAAGTTCCTTGAACAATCTGCAGCTGTGATAAGGAAATCAGGATCAGAAGCAACATAATCTGCAAGATAACCACCAGAGATATGCAGGCACCTTTGCTAGACCTCGTTCGATGTTGTAAAAAGGGAGAATCATAAACACCCATAGGACACGTGTCGGGTCATACTAGGCAAGTTAATCGCAGCAAGAGTAGTTAATCACATCAAAAGAATTGGAGAAGACATAGCATTCAAGTGTTTTGGAAAGCAAGAAGCGGAAAAAAGCAACGAGGGCTCGCTTCACTGAAGCGAGAAGCGAAGCGCGCGCTTGTTTCAACTGAAGCACAATTTAATACAAAAATAAAAAATATTAAACTTGCATAGATAAATAACCAAGAACTCAATAGATATAACATACTAAGCAAATCTTTATATTCTTAAATTTAAAAGGAAATCGAAACAAAAAAGAGGCGATGAGAAGAAGAGAAGAAAATCGAAAAAAGAGGAGAAGAGAAGAAGAGAAAAGAAATGGAAAACAGACGAGAAAAGAAGAAGAGAAAAAGATCAGAAAAAGAGGAAAAGAGAAGAAGAGAAGAAAATAGAAGAGGAAGATAAGATAAGGGAAGAAGAAGAAGAAGAAGAATAAGAGAAGAACTTACCTTGAAACCCTAGAAATGAAGGAGAAGAAAAGCAGCAAAGAAGATGTGTAAGTTTGTTGCAATTGTTTTAAAATTAGACCTAAAATTAACCCTTATTTCAATTAAATTTCCAAAATCACGCTTTTTTCGCAAAAGGTCGCCTCGCTCCTTCTGCTGAAGCAAGCGCTTTTCTGATCTCGTTCTTGCTTCAGAGAACAAAAGCGCTGACCTGTCGCCTCGCTTTAAGAGCTCAAGCGAGCGCTTTTAATAACACTGACTCAAGGTAAATGACGACAATGCCATCAGTTATCTAGAATAAAGAAACATACAAAAACAAGAAAAAGATTTCAGGATTGAATATTTACACTGATAAAGTCCGGGCAAGATTTCCAGCTCCATCAGGTGATACGGCAACATGATACATAACGTGTTTCAACACATCAGAGTTCAAATCCGTTATTTTAGATGGCTTCAAATCTGTTTTTTTAGATTGCCTTTGCCTCTTCCGCTTCATAATTGCTGAAATAAAATCAAGAAAGTCAATGCATCTTCATTGCTTAACCTCTTGTGATTCTTTTTATTGGAAGAGAATAGCGAAAGGAGGACTCGCAATATTCCTATCAAATCCGACCAAGTAACCCCCTGATTGGCTGCAGGCAGCAGCGCGGTAGAAGAAGACAAAATTCAAGAATTCCAAAAAGCGCAGTTTAAAGCTATAACCCCATTATGTGGAATTACAAGATAATGTCGAGCAAAATAAGATAAATGAGCTATGTTTGGAGAACTGTAAAGCTTCTTCACGTACGTGAGTATCACTTCACAACAAAACCAACATCCAAGTATCATATGAAAATAAAGAATATTAAAGCTCGCTAATGAATAGCTTAACGAGCTTGGGAATAAGTAAAGATTGACAGTCGAACTTGTTATACGGCTAATCTGGACAAGATCAATCAAACACTCACGTCATCTAGATTACAAGAACGTAGACGCAATATGGAGAAAGACCAAATTTTTAGAGCTTGACATCCTAGTTTTCATGACCTAGCCTCTCTCTTCCAATTTGGTAGTTTGACAATTGATGTTTCACAACCTTCTGCCTAATTTAGAAGCTGAAAAAATTGTAACAGCATAGTCCAAGTCCAAAAAGAATGCAATTCATATAAAAGATTCACATAGCCAACCCTAGAACTAGTTTAAGATTGAGGCTTCATTGTATGCATAGTTCACATTCCATGTTAGATAAACTTAGAAATCAACATAACACCCCCCCCCCCCACCCCCAAAATAGAAAAAAGAATGCAACTTTTAGGGTTAATAGAAAAGAACAACTTAATGCAACAAGAAACCTAGACTTGAGCTATAGGGTTTACCCAGTTTATACGTTATGCCATTAGAAAAATCGTCTTTTTAACACCCAAAAAACACAGGCAGGCCAAAATCAATTAATAAAAAAACCCCAATTGAAAAATAAACCAAATTGAAGTACTGAGCATAGAACATAAAAGCCAAGAACCAAAAAAAGGCACTAGTGCAGCAAAAAATAGTCGGCTCTAACAGCGTGTTATTACAAATTACTAATATTTAATACCGATGGATAAAGAATCTGAGGCATTAATAGGTGATAACAATAAAAGGGAAAATGAAAAAAGTAAAGAAATCAAGATACCTATGTTCGACGGTAGACGGCGGAGACAGATGATATGATGGGTACGATGATGACTCACTCTTCTCAGCCTTATTCACTTTCTGTTCTGCTTCTAAGTACACAACAAATAGGTTTTTCCTTTTATATTATAAAGTTTAGAATCAATATGAAATTGTTTTTTTTTTTCTTTCTACTTTATAGAATATTATACTCATTACTTACTCAGTATATATGGAATTTTTAAATATATAAAGTTTTACTAATATTATGTGCCTTTTGCATACTTGTTAAGGGAAGGACATTATATTGCCCCTCAAGAACATGAATCAGTTTGTTGAGAGAAAGGTTTGTTCCGGATAGCACACCGATGAATGAAAATTACATAAAATTAAGTCTTTGTGAATGTGCAAACCGATTTCCTGTGAGCCACCAAAGAGATAATTCAAGTCCTTGAGCTCGTATAAAGATTCTTCCTCAATGGCTTCCTTCTCACTAGGATTAATAAGGTAAAATTTGATCATTAGCAATTCGTTCAAGTTGAATAGACATAGATTCATTCAACTACCTTAATTTTATGAGTGTATTCGTTTTCTTTTTACGTAGATCCTGATATTAAAGTAAGTAGGCCAAGTTCGACTAAACACGTTGTATTTTAGCTTGATTCAATGTTTTTAAATTAAAGATTGGCTTGAGTCGGTTAAACCCAATCAAAATCAAACTTGAATTCTGACTGAGTTGAATCGTGCAATTATTACGTTTTACAAAAGTTAACGCTTGAATTCATGTAGTAATAACTAAATTAGTAATTATCGCAATTGTTAATAGATTAGTTTAATCATGATACTTTTGTCATAATAATAACCATAATAAGTTAGTAATTTTGTACTTCTTTATAGATATACCTAAACTTTTAATCACATTTTTTCTTATAATCTTTTAATATAAAGTATTGGTTGAATTTATTTCTCAATTTAAACTATGTATTAAATATTTTCTTTTTGTAATCAATTAGTTCGTTGTACAATTTCTATATATGCAAAAACAAGTTGTTAAAGAGCCCACTGAGACTCGACTTCACTTAGTTCAGGCTTGTTATAATGTAGCAAAACTCTTTTGGGTTAAGTTCAAACTCAGTTCGGTTAGATTCGACTCAATTTGGTATTGCAACAACCATTAATGATTTCGGTACGACTATACGCTTAGCTAATTTTTATGAGAATACTAGAAGAGAATAGATTTTTTTACAATTTTGAGCTTGTAATAAATTTATAATAACGAGTTCATCCTCTTAATTGATAACTTCATAATCCTCTTAATTGATAACTTCACATTGTGATGATGTCACCAACTTTTGCATAATGCCTAAAAATTATTTGTTATTGCTTAAAAATCACGATAAGTCACTAAACAATTTTGTTTTATAATCAAAATGTCATCCAATTTTACTAAAGTATCATCTAAAAATGTTTCGTTTATATTCTCTTGATGACTTTTTGTGATTCTCAGGAAACTTAAGTGAATTTTTCAAACAATTTCGTGATTTTTATATAAAATTAAGTGATTTTTTTTTATTACAAAAAATAGTTTAGTAGATTTAACGCAATTAAAGAAAAGGATAGTGGAGATGCGGTGATAGCTTTGAAAATGGAGGTTTCCGGTACTCAAATATAAAGAAACTTTTTTGGTTTTGTAGTAATGAAATAAATTGACGTGTTTTACCAGCATGTTAGCTTTTTTAAATCAATATATGGGCTGAATTGTATTTGCAACTGCGTAGAGTTTAGGTAATGTTTGTCCAACAGAAGCAAAAGGGGATGTAGCTCAAATGGTAGAGCGCTCGCTTTGCATGCGAGAGGCACGGGGTTCGATCCCCCGCATCTCCACGTCACTTTTTCTTTTCCCCGTTAGTAAATTAGTTGATACATATTGAGTAGTTTAGGGGTGTCAATGGGACGGTTCGGTCGGTTATTTTAAAAAAACTATACCATCCTAATTTTTCAGTTATTTTATTTTGTATAACCAAAATTAGACTTTTCGAGACCATCCCATCATCTCGGTTTTTCTTCGGTATCGGTACGGTTCGATTAATTTTCGGTTATTTTAGTTTTAAAGTGTCACCTAAAAATACACCACCATTAAAATTTAACGATACAGACGTCCACAAACCTATTTGTAGTACACCATCAAATAAAGCTTCTATTTTTTCTTATGAAAATTTAATGTAAAAGCTATTAAAAAAACTACACAAAGTAATTAAACTGAAATGTGTTATATCAAGTAGCAAGACAACAACGATGACATCATCGCGACGTGAATCCTCACTGATTGACCAGGGAGAAGAATAACTTGCCAAAGACAACAATGTTGAATTGAGCCAAAACAAACATTAGCTTGTAGGTCACAGAAATCACAACTTGAATTTGATACATATACATCAAGCAACATAGTAGAGGAGACCAAGAAGGAGGTAAACTTTTGTTAGTGCTAACTATAACAAAAAATGCCTACTTAAATCATCAAAATCTATGACCGTATGACTATGTATATAAGGTATCCTTTTGAAACTAAATCCAATCAACTAAAGGCTCAAAATTTAGTGGTCAAAATTCTTTTTTATATTTGAAACGGAACTTATAAAATATATTTTATATATTCATTTAACATATTTGTAATATATATAATATATTTCATACTTGTAAGGCTATTCGATTCGGTTCGGAAATTTTTCGGTTTTTTGTATAAATTAAAAAGACCACCCTAATTATTCGAGACGGTTATAAGCTTAACTAAAAATCCACGGTTTTATTGAAAAAACATTATAAATCGGTTCGATATGATTAGGTTCGATCGGTTTTCATATTTTTTTGACACCCCTAATATTGAGAACCGTTAATGAGTGTCAAATGATCAGCCACCGACCAATTGACTGGTAAAGACGCTTTATTATTAGTAGTAGTAGCCTTATTTTTTTATTCTATATGTTCCCTGCCCCTTAAAATTATTCACGAAACAAATTCCTGAAGAAGACAAAAAAATGAGGGAGACAATTGTGCTTGTTTCCCTTTGCGTGCACGAGATTACTAGTAACAAAGGAGTATACACACCAATAATGTTCATTGTTAGTTTGATTAGTTGACCAGATACTAAAGGCCACGCAAAGGAAAACTCACACTTGATGGACCAGAGCTATTCAATAGGAAAACAAAAGAAAAGGTTTTCTCGTTTCTCTTATTTTTCTCAGATGAAAAATCTCATTTATGGTGGAGACAAATTTTTGGGGCTTTCCTTCTTGAATTTTGCGTAATCCGTGAGCAAATTATTTCTTACATTATGCTCCATGCTCTCCGCTATATTCTTCATAACCTGTTAGCATAAAAAAGCCAATGTTAGAAAGTATTCTGCTAAATGAAATATTAAGACATATTTAAGATAACAAGTTTTAAATGTACTTTTTGGTATATCGTAAAAGTCTTTTTCCTTACTTGAACTCCATATACAGTTAATATGTATATCATATAAAATGAAATGGATTAATTATAACGTATAAGTGGCAAATTCTAACCGATTGTGTGACATCCCGGTGAACATGTGGAGGGATCAAAGCAAACATGGGAGGCGGAGCGAAGCTAAGGCTCATATTGAAATGACCTTTGATTCTGCTTTTTGTTCCTTTTCTATCAGGGAAAAGTACTCCCTCCATATTAAGCCTGAATTCTGATGGCTTATTTCTCCCCTCTGTTAGCCCTTCTAGATCCCATTTTGTCTGCATATATAATTTGCAACAAACCACAAGTTAAATTGAATTTATCTTGGAATGAATCCTTTATTAGCTGGTTAATTAATAGTAGCACTTGATCATAAAAAAATAGAAAATTTGAAGTACATATGTAATTACAATTTTGAGCTCAAGAACCATAGAGGTATGGGAGGGAACACCAGACGGGTATTCTTTTCCTTTTGTTTTGCATCTAAGTCTCATGTTAACAACTGGCCACGCTGTGAGGAACAAGAAGGCTATCGGTTCCATTCGGATTCTCCATTCTTCCTGCACCATGTAGTGTTTCATTAATATGGTGATTTAATTACAGAGAGCCACAGAAAACTTGTATTGATACAAAAAGCTCGCTTGATTTAATTAGTTGATTAAAAAGTATCTGATAAACGATAAGAGTAGAAAAATACTTTTAAACATAAAATATATATATATATAAACAGTTACTCATGTAATTAAGGGTGGGCACAATTTGGGCCAATCCGAACTTTTTAAATATTTGGTTTGGATATTTAGATTATGGAATGGACTTTGAATTTTATTTTTAAAATTTCTGGATTTCGGATTGGATATGGATTTAGTACTAAGATTTTTTGATATCCAAAAATTCAAAATTTTTATACCTTGTATCTAGCCCTACTTAGAGGTGTCAATGGTTTTCAAAACACCGACTTAACCGACCGAACCGTACTGTACCGTACGAATCAATTTTTAGGTTTCTTTTAATAAAATCGACCGTTTTTATATAAATTTATAACCATACCAAATAATTAGGTTGGTTTTTAATTTTATAAAAATAAACCAAAAAAATATCGAACCGAACCGAATACGTATATATAAGTAAAGTATATTTTATATATTAAATTTACATAATATAAAATATTAAAATTTTTACATACTATAAAATATTAAAATTTTCGCCTTGGGTTTGGGATGATGAAAACGACCACAAGCCGGCAACATAATTAACACCTAAAGTTCGAACTCTAAAACCTATTATATTACTCCTATTGAACTTAAATTAGTTCTAGCATCTCGAGTAGTTACTAGTAAGCCACAAGGTATTCCAACGATTTTGGATAGAAAGCTACAAAATATTAGATATTTTTCCTCTCGTATGATTTTAAATTCTCTTAGTGGATACTCAATCTTAATAGTCTCAGTTCTTGAGTCTCATCTTCATTGATTTTTCCCCCTCGTACGATCTAAAATATATTTGTTTTTGCTTAACATTATTTTACACTACCGTAAAATAGTGGGATCAATCTCTATTCTTGTCGTATTTCATGTTTTCTTGATTCATCACCCTTTAATTAGTAAAAATATCTAGATAGTGTTTGTCAAAATACTATAGAAGTGTGTATGATATTGTGTCTTAACTTTTACTAGTGCTATAAGATGATGTTCTTTTTTTAAAAAAAAAAAAAAACGAAACTTAACCTAACTGTACCGATACCGAAAAGAAACCGACATGATGGGACGGTTTCGAAAAGTCTAATTTTGGTTCTACAAAATGAAATAACCAAAAAATTAGTACAGTATAAATTTTATAAAATAACCACCCGAACCGTACCATTGACACCCCTAGCCCTACCTATATCATATGTGCCCAGTACTAATAAGTCTAGTTTCTAAATGTCTAATAGATTAGTACCTAAGGCCCTACCCATTAAAATATTAAGTCCAATAAACAATTCTCTACTAAATTAAATATAATATAAGGTTTTCTTACTTCTCAAGTCTCATGTCAATGTCATCCACGGCAGAGTTCTTTGTTATTTTTCCAAATGGCTACTTAGATTTTATTTTGTTCATTTCCACTTTTGCATAATGCTTTTATTTGGTATGGATTCGCTATGTTGGACATGACTTGAATTTGTTAATACTAATTTGAACTGGAAGACTTTTTTTACTGAGCAATTAAGATTTAGATTTGCCTCTGTGGAACTAACACATGAATTTCGTTCCTAATAAGTTTGCCTCAAGTCTCAAGAGTCAAATCCCAAATATCCAAACCAAATAATTCAAAACCAAAATTAAATTATCCAATCCAATTCGAACTTATTTGAATTGGATTTGAATTGTAATTTTTTCAATCCGAAAACCGAATATCCAAACCGAAAATTTCATATGCAATCCGATGGCCCAAACACCCACCCTCATGTTTGGATAGAAATACAGATAATTGGCAGAAACAACAGCTTTTATTCACATTAAAGAATACTCACATTCTATATGTCATGTCCAAATACAAAGGTCGATCACAAGAAAGACAGATCTATCATGTTTTGGTATATATGAACAAAAAAAAAAAAAAAAAAAAAAAACAGAAGAGTAAGTAGTAGCTAGTGACCTCGTTCAGACGTTGAATTCCTCTGTTCTCTGGGAAAATTACTTTGAAGACTCTTGGTTTATCCTCCATGTACCTGTCGAAAGAAGCCTGCAGCCACCTAATATATTCAGGTGTGTAATACCACCTAGTACTGCTTTACTACAACTAGGGTGTCAATGGCCCAAAAGATATAGCCCACCCAATCCGTCCAAAATTTTATGAATTGGGTTCAAGATAATTTTATATTTGGTACGATTTTAGTCAAATCCAACATAACTCATTTTAAAGTGATCTCCAACTTACCCCAATTCTAACCTGTTTTTAAGATTTACTTAAATTTGAGTTTATTGCTTGAAATTTACTTTATTTTTTAATGTATACACTTTTTTTGTATCATGTATCTTATAAGTTTGTGGTGTGTTTAATACGAAGAAAAATATTTTCATGAAAAATGTTTTTCTCAAAAATATTTTCCACGGAAAATGTTTTTCCCAAAAAAATTTTCACAAAAAATCCTCGAAAATATTTTTTAGGAAAAATAAAAATGTATTTCTAGAAAATATTTTCCTCTAAAAATGTCTTTCTAGAAAATAAACCCTTTAAAAAAAACTGGATCAAGTTGGGCGGGTCATGACCCAACCCATTTTCAGCCCAAGTAAATTTTCGACCAATATTAGCACAACCCATTAATTACCTCTGCCCATTTTGCCCATTTGACACCCCTAACTACAACATATCTATCAGCTTTAATTAATGATATTGACACATGCAGAAACACAGGCGGATCTAGAGTAAATTAAGTCCCGCTGCTTCCGACTCAAATTACATATGAAGTAAAAGAAAAAATAATAGCTACATGTGAAACAGATGGTAGTATATATTGATCATTCAGCACTCCCTGACTCATTGATCATTGATCATTCAGCACTCCCTGACTCTAGATTGATCATTCAGCATTATATATGAAGTAAAAGAAAAAATAATAGCTACATGTGAAACAGATGGTAGTATATATTGATCATTCAGCACTCCCTGACTCTAGATTCTAGAATATTCGACCAGCACACAAGCCATACCAATAAAAGAACACGTGATAGAGAAGAGAGTGCGTACATGAGGGGATTCAAAGAGAGGCATATCGGCTACAATGGTGATTTGTGAATCGTAAGTCTGCTGAGCCTTAATGGTAAAATTGGGATATTTTTGCCGGCTTGTTTCAGATTCATGCAATTGACGCTTTGATGAAAATAACACTCCATTTCTCCGAATGCCCCTCCTAATTCTGCCTTGCTGCATTAAGCCATTTACACGATGATGTGAACATGAGGGAGGTGTCACCGCCACAGCACTTATGTTCATGACTAATTCTTATTGATGATCAGCTCTAGATCTATTTCTTTATCTCTTTCAAGTTACGTAGAGCTTCAGTTTTCTTTCTTTTAGCAAAGGCAAATTAAAGGGAATTCTCTGCGTAGAAGTTGGGACAATCCGTATTTATTTATTTTTTTGAAATTGCATCCCCCTTTTTTTTAAAATGGAAGCGTAATTCACTAGGTATGGAACGTGACACGTTATTGGGTTGTTGTCCCTTTCTAAGCTTTTCATATTGAGAAGCCATGTACTACTTGACTGTGTAATTTACCTACCATGTGTCATTTTTCAAAGAGCCCTGAAGCTGCTGAAGGTCCTCATGCCTGCTCGCCGATGAGGGTAATTTTGACATTTCAGAATTTTTATCGTTAAAAGACATTATACTTAGTTGTTATATGTGTGTACTTTTTCTTCCTTGGATAATAAAGTGCATAACTTGCTGAAAGATGGGTCCACACTAGCATTTCTATGCTAATTTGCAGCCTTTTCAAATGGCACATCGAAAAATGTGGACCCCTCTTAAGCTTTTATGTGGAAGTCTCTGTTTGCAGGTTTTACTTGTCTATCTTCATAGTTTTTTTTAGTAAATATCCTACATATTTACTGTAGCTTTTAAGTGTCTTAAATAGACGGAGAAACGTGGGAAGGGATTCATTTTATCAAAATTACTTTTTTAACTAAATAACGCCACTAACTGTAATTTTGTGATCAAATTAATTAACTATGTTTACAATTTGATTGCAACGTTTAATATTTTTAAAAGAAATTAAGATAAATATGACATTATCAAAAACACATATTCCAATGTATGATGTTTCTAATTATGAAGCATCAAAATAGCCAAAATAATTTATTAGTAAATACATAATTATGATAATAGTTCAAGTAAAAATAAGGATAGAAGGAGTATTTTATATCACATTTCCCATGTTATATGACACCATAGACTCATATAATTACCCTATGTATGAGACATTGATTTATAATAAATATCTAGGGTTTGAATTGTTGTAAATAATTTTTGGAGTATGAACTGTGTTAATATTGTTTCTACGAATATTTTATGTAGTCCTTGTATTTCAAGTTATGCATATATGCGAAGTTTAAAGATTTTCACGTTTTAATATAGGAGTATGATCGTTCAAAATGATGTTTTTGAATTTAAAAAAAGTAATTAAAGTTCAATTAGTTTTGAAATGTTAGTTAAGGTTTGATTAGCAGTTTAAAAAATGATTATTATCATATTTCTTTTAAAAATAATAAGAATAAGGTTACATTACTTGAAACAAATAGATACACTATAACACAAATTGTTGAATCTCCGCACCCAAAACTTCTACTTTTTTTACATTAATTTTTAAAAAAATCATAAAATACAGTTGAAAGATGCTTATAATTGCATAGAGATAAAATTATTAATATATGTTGGGCCCGTGCTGGCACGGGCTTCGATATCTAGTTAATTTACTATTCGACCTAATTGTTAGATACTGTAATATTTGTAAAATTTGGGTAGCACGTCATACCGTAATGTTAGAGTATGTACATGATTTTTTTGGGACAAATTCGAGGGGGTAATTTATGTATTTTGCATTAAAAATATAATTGTCTTCTTTATATATTATCCGCATTGTAAGACAATACTAGTGCACGTGCCCGCGCGACTTGAATTTACGGAATAAATTTTCATCTCTGATATCCAAAGAGCCATCAAGTAGGTCAATTTTCTTGCACTTATTTAAAAAATATTATATGATTTTTTTGTTGTACGTATAATATTCTAACATATATTTTCTTTTCATCAGGGAGTTTAGCTTTAGTGCATTGATAATTTTTCTCCTCTTTTATTTATGTAATATTGGATTGAGATTAACTTAAAAAGAGTTACATGAATTGCGGAAATCCATATAGTCGATCACAATTTGTTTGTAGGCACAATTATTATTGTTGTTGCTTTTTTTTTTTTTTAATTATTATTGTTGTTCATTTTCCAAAACAAACAAAAAGGTAAAATCTCTTTTATTTTCTCCAATTCTCATTTTATATGTAGAAAAACAAAGATAAAGGTAACAGATCAAAGAGAATCCAGGTATCATTAAGCTATTTTAAAAAAAAAAAGTATTGTATCTAATAAAACTTCAGAAAAATATAAAAAAAAAGAATGAGGGCAAGAAGGATGAATAGGCATTCACCATATTCACATAATGAGTGATAACGTTTCTTTCAACTCTCTCCATGACAGTTGCCTACAAAAAAGAAACTTGAAGGGAAAAAAGGCATAATATTGGTATATTGTTGTGTCCCAAAGAGCTCCTAGGAAAATATCACTGATAACATAACTTCTTCTACCTGCTACATTCAACACTTACTACTAGGCATTCTCACCATATTCACATAATGAGTGATAACATTTCTTTCAACTCTCTCCATGAGAGTTGCCTACAAAAGAGAAACTTGAGGGAAAAGAAGGCATAATATTGGTATATTCTTGTGCCCCAAAGAACTCATAGAAAAATATCACTGATAACATAAATTCTTACTGCTACATTCAACAATTTAAGCATCAATTTAAGTGTAAAAAATTACAATTAAATAGGGTTTTGTTAATTGAAAATAAAACTAAAAAACGAAGAAATAGAAAAGTAACTATTTCACAGTCAAACGCATAACGATCAATTAAATTTAGATTTTGATAAGCATTACTATTACCAATAATCATCTTAAATGTTGTACAACATAAAAGAAATGTATGTTTTCATGACTTGTATTTTGATCATAACTATTGTGAAATGTAAAATGTCCTAGATGTCGTTGTTCTTGATCTTACTATCTTATCCGCACATACTCCGCTACTTCCCCCGAAAGGAGCCGCGCGTACCGCCTCCCCGTTCCACCAATTCTGGCTTCTAAATGATGGAAATTTTACCGACGCCTAATTTTGTATTACTTTCTTAAGAATTTGGTGCCAACAAATACAATGGTTAAGGATAGGTTCTTTCACTGGGGAGAGAAGAGGCTATTTGCAGAAGTTGAAACATAACTTTTACCAAAATTTTTTATCGGTCCATGTACATTTAATTCCTTATCTGGAACTCCATGTTCATGTGTAGGAATAATTGAAAGATCAAATTTTATAGTGTAGTTTTAGCCTCTAAGAAGTTTTTTTAGTTGTTTTAGTATTTAATGCCCTTTTGGTATCCCTTATTCTACTTGGAAAACGTTTAGGTATTATGATGATGTCTCGGCAGTTACTACGAAGAAGACTTTAAGGAAAATTAAGGTGAAAATTAAAGAGCAAATTAAATAGATTGAAGCAGAGAAATGGAGAAACCAAAAAAAGAGGATTGAAGCAGAGAAATGGAGAAACCAAAAAAAAGAGGAGAGAAGTTAATACTAATGCTTTTAACACTCATTATAGTCACATTTTAACGTGCGTGAAATAAAAATTTACATGTGCAAGAATGAAGAAGCAGTGATGAGACGTTGTGGCACGGTTAAGATGGGCAATTAAGATGGATTTAAAAGTTATTTTTCAGTTAAATGACTTTTCAGTTTTTTTATTTTTGCACTTTTTAAAATAGCACATAAATTTTGAAAATAGGAAAATGATCAAAAAAATTGATGAAAAAGATAAATACTAATGGAGGCCATAGAGAGGTGTCACGTAGGATTGTCTATGCCTAGCTTTATATTATATATAGATTGCTTATGAAGGAAAGGAACGCGGGTGTAGGAAAGGACGGGTATAAAAAAGTTTCATGCATTAGTAATAGATAAGTAGTAATTGACACATTTATTTTTGAATAACAAGTAATAAGTAAATAGAAATGTTATGTAGAAAAAACTCATAAAAATCCAAAAAAAGGAGAAAAAGGATAAATGTCAATAGAGGTCGTAGAGAGAGGTGTAGCATGTGATTGTTTACATCTAAATTTTATATATATATATAGATTGGTTATGAAGGAAAGGAACGCAGGTGTAGGAAAGGACGGGTATAAAAAAGTTTTATGCATTAGTGCTCATAATGTTTTGAAAGGTTGGAGTCTCATAATATTTTGAAAGGTTGGAGTAGTAAATATTGAGATTTTTTTAATAAAGAATAGGAATGAGTGAGGTAGTTAATTTTGAGACATTTAAGTATAAACATTAAAGAATAAAAATGAATAGAGAAGTAGTAATTGACACATTTATTTTTGAATAATAAGTAATAAGTAAATAGAAATGTTATGTAGAAAAAACTCATAAAAATTCAAAAAAAAAGAAAAAAAGATAAATACCAATAAAAATCATAAAGTGATATCACATAAAATTATTTATACCTAACTTTATATTATATATAGATTTCCTACAACATGATGTGTCTTCTTCTTTAGTGTCGAAAAAGGAGAGGAGAGTCGAAAAAATAGAGAGAGGATGAGTGAGTGATTTTACGGAAGAGAGAGATAAACTCAAAAAAGACAAGGAAAAGATGTGGGACTCAAGGAGGATAAAAATCAAAGCAGGTGGAGCCTAAATCAAGAAAAGATAAGGAGAGAGATAAAGATGGGATAGGTGGAATAGAGATAAATTTAATTTTATATTGAGTAATAGCCGAATAACTAATACAAAGTAAATTTTGAGATGCTTCTGAATTATCTGTATTAGCGATAAACTCTTTCGGATTTTCTGAACTGACAGATTGTGCAATTAAAAAAGGGTCAAATATACTCATGTATTATTAGAAAAAGTTTAAATATATCTTTCGTTATATCTTGAGTCCATATATATCTCTACCTTTATATTTTCGGTCCAGATATACCCCTCCTATTAAAGTTTCAAGACAAATATATCCTTAATTTTAACGGAGGAACACGTGTCAAACTCATAATCAAATGGCTTATTCACAATTTTAAATATCCGATTTCTTTAGAAACCCATCCGGTTAATCCAACCCGACCCATTTTTATCATCTTCTCTTCTCTTTTATGACCAAAAAAAGAATAGTTTCTCCGGCAACCACAACCACCAGCTCCGCCCACCGCCGTTGACTCCACCACCTCCAAATTCTCTTAAAATCTTGAGCTTTGAAGCAATGAAGCAGGCTGACTTTAGCATGATTTTGCAGATGGCCGTTTCTTATTCCTCGCTGATGCAATCGGTTTTTTTTTTTCTGCAAATGGAAATGGGAAAGCACGACATTTTTGGGAAATGGATTGGAATAGTTCACTGCAAGATTTCTTGAAGGAAAATCACTGCTCGAAATTCAAATTGAATTTGAAATTAAGGAAACATACTTAGACTTGATTGCTCTGCATTTTGGTCGGAGCTGGTGGTTGTGGTTGCCGGAGATTTTTTTTTTTTCCAGGTCATAAAAGAGAAAAAGAAGATGATGAAAATGGGTCGGGTCGGATTAAACGGGTGGGTTTTTAAAGAAATTGGGTATTTAAAATTGGGGCATGGGCCATTTGATTATGAGCTTGACACGTATCCCTTCATTAAAATTAAGGGCAAATTCGTGCCAAACTTTAATGGGAGAGGTATATTTGGACCGAAAATATAACGATACGGGTATATATGGACCCAAAGTATAACGAAGGGTATATTTAACCTTTTCAGATAGCACAGCGGTATATTTGACCCTTTTCCATTTTAAAAAATATAAATAAAAATGTGTTTGATACTTGAAAAATGTACTGTGTTGTAAAGAACTAAAAAATTTACTGAAATAAAATGCAGTGTTGTGTATGAGCTTTCTATGAAAAAATAAAATAATGATTACTGAAATTAATTTAAGTGACAATAAATTGATGAAAATCCTAATATTTGCAGAAGTAAGGATAATTATCAATAAATTGCTGAAAAATATAAAAATGTGTAAAAAATGGTATTTTGTGTTTTTAACAATCAGGGTTTCTTAAGACGTTATTTTTAAATATTGTGAGCCAAAATTCGATGTCAATACTTTCCTCAATGTGCATAGCTTTTTTGTCCAACAATTTTCCTTATTTCTATCCTTGATATCTTTTTTGCGCTTCCAAGCATGAACTAACCAATTCCATGGAATTTCTTATCTTTTTTAACAAACATTTTTCACAAAATATAGTGTGGCAACTTGCAAAAGATGGATTTAAATTTGCCAGCAGGACCAATTCCGAAGTAAGTAAAGTGATGAATTGATGATATGACCGTACAACAAATCCATCATTTAAGAACAAACTTGAACAGTGATCTTGTCAAAAACTCAAAATAATGGTTTTTTGGTACTAATCAAAATAGTCTTTGTGTTATAATTTAATCCATTCAATTTATTTGGTTACTCAATTCATTTTAATCATACCTAATACATGAATTATTTATACATCGAAGGGAGGCTTATCTAATACCGAGAAAACCAAGGAATTACTTATACGAGGTTTAACTATACCTGGATAAGACCCCTAAAATGACTAAACTACCTCTCAAACCCTTTCCCCAATTACATGAAATAGAAAATCCCACAAATATTCAAGGGTATAATTGTAAAGAAGATTTTGTACAGATTTAAACCAAACACAAGCTTAGATTATACATTGTATATCTAATTTTTAATACAATGAACCAAACTTGATAAAAAATAATCCCAGCATTACAATATCTGCATTACTAATCCCTGCATTACTTGTATTCGTACCAAATGACCCCTTAATGTACAAAGTAACTACTAAGATTTTGGAGGAGAAAAAACAAATCACGATTAAGAAGCACGTCGATTGCATCGTGGAGTTTATTTAATGTTCCTATTACTATTACTAACTAGTATACATAGCCGAGCATCAATTAAAAGAATATAAATCATCTTAAAATGTGATTTATGTGGTAGCCAATTTAGTGTTCAAGTAATAAAATATAATACTTCCCCTGTCACTGCGATTATCAAATACAAATAAACCTATCCTGCAAAACCAACGAACCACATCATACTCTGAATCAACTTTTTTTTTCCTTAATACAGCTGGGAACCAATTTCTATAGACAAATAAAAGCATCTCTTATTAAGAACAAATATATTAACCTTCCTAATTACACGAGTTTTAACTTTCACAGTCAAATCAAAAATAGGATCCGAAAGGTAACCTAAATTAAGAAAAAAGAGATAAAAATTGTCAGATAAATATTTAAATTATCTTAAAACAAACAAAACCTATTAAATTTAAGCAAGATCCATATTGTATTTCTAATAATCAGTTCTCATAATCTCTACAATAATCATATTCTCTATTCCATTAACACTCCTTGCATTTTCTGTATCGCTTATGTATATTGACCTCGTGTGGTACTATTTTATCGATAAATTACAATCTAATGACGTTGATTTTTCTTAATTATTAACTTACCTTTTTTTAAAGCTCTTATTGCCTTGCATGTCAGTTATTATACTTCTCACTTTCGAGAGTTAATTTGACAAAAATTTTGAAGCTAAATTGAATTTGATTAACTCAATATTTTAAAATTAAAATTTATATATTTGAAAACTACATGAAAAAAATTATAAGTTGTAACTTTTATCATATCAATTTGGTGGAAAAAAGACATCTTAAAATGATGGTCAAAATTCATGCAGTTTGAATCTCAGAAAGAGAAAAGTATACATAAATTGTGACAGAGGGAGTATAGACTTTTGTATCCAAATAAAGCATTCACCAAATTTACCAACTTTCAACACTGTAAATAATTCAAATCATTTCCGAACACCTCCGATATTAACTTACAATGTAATTCAATTTTGGTGTATAATGCTAATGCACCCCTTGTTGAGCATTGACTTTTCTTTCCAAAAGTTTCCACATCAAGCACCAATGGCTAATGAATACATTTTACCCCAGAATCATTATTTATATATGCGGATATGGTGAAAAACTGGAGATATGGTTAATAATTGCTATATATTTAGATTTTAACTTCCTCATTGTTTACAACAACAACAACACATGCCCAGTGTCAAGAGTCTCTATACAGGAGACCATTTATAAAATTAATTAGATTAAAACATACATTAGAGAGGGTAAATTAGTCAGAATAGAATTTCTTATATTATTAACAACAAATAGATTAAAGATTTGTTACAAAAAATTAAAACAAGGGAGATAAACATAATATCGTAAGTCACAAGGGAAATTAGTGTTATGAGGTCAAATTTGTTGGAAGGAATCTGAAACTATTCATATTAATTCATGTATACTTAAAGCAAATGATAGGCTCAAAAAGTGAGCCAAGAATAAAAATTGCAATGTGGTTCACAAACTTTGACATGCTACATATCTGTTCATAATCATTTATTTAGTTACGTACCGCCGATGATATTCTTGCAGTGACGGATAATGTTAATTCTTGCAGGGTTCGATCCCCCGCATCTCCACATTTCTTTTAGTTTTCCCCCGTTAACAAATTAGTTCAATACATGAGTGTCAAATGATCACTTACCGACCAATTGACTGATAATGACATTTTATATTTTTATTAGTAGTAACAGCTTTATTTTTTTGTTCTGTATGTTCCCTTCCCCTAAAGTTATTCACGAAACAAATTCCTGAAGAAGACCAAAAAACATGAGGGAGACAATTGTGCTTGTTTCCTTTTGCGTGCACGAGATTACTAGTAACAAAGGAGTATACACACCAATAATGTTCAGTGTTCGTTTGATTAGTTGACCAGATGCAAAAGGCCACGCAAACGAAAACTCACACTTGATGGACCAGAGCTATTCAGTAAGAAAACAAAAGAAGAGGTTTTCTCGTTTCTCTTATTTTTCTCAAATGAAAAGTCTGACTTATGGTGGAGACAAATTTTTGGGGGTTTCCTTCTTGAATTTAGCGTAATCGGCGAGCAAATTATTTCTTACTTTATGCTCCATGCTCTCCGCCATGTTCTTCATAACCTGTTAGCATAAAAAAGCCAATCTTAGAAAGATATTCCGCTAAAAGAAGTAAAAGAAAATGTGAAATTCTTGATTTCTTATATATGTAAAGTATCAAGGGTCAAAAGTTGAAAAACAAAATGAGATGTAGAGAGTGGTCTCCAATGAGATAATTCAACCGTTAATCACAGAAAATATCAAGACATATTTAAGATAACAAGTTCTAAATGTATTTTAATTTTTGGTATATCACGAAAGTCTTTTCCTTTCTCGAACTCCATAAACAGTTAATTTGTATATCATATAAAATGAAACGGATTAATTATAATGTATAAGTGGTAAATTTTAATTTCTAACCGATTGTGTGACCTCCCGATGAACATGTGGAGGGATCAAAGCAAGCATGGGAGGCGGAGCGAAGCTAAGGCTCATATTGAAATGACCTTTGATTCTGCTTCTTGTTCCTTTTCTATCAGGGTACAGTACTCCCTCCATATTAAGCCTGAATTCTGATGGCTTCTTTCTCTCCTCTGTTACCCCTTCTAGATCCCATTTTGTCTGCATATATTAGTATCAATAAACCACAAGCTCAACTTAATTGAATTAATTTATCTTGGACAGACACTTTATTGTAAATTAATACTGAAATTCGAAGCATGTACTAACAATTTTGAGCTCAAGGACCATAGAGGTATGTGTTGGAACGCCAGAAGGGTACTCTTTTCCTTTTGTTTTGCATCTAACTCTCATGTTAACAACAGGCCAGGCTTTGAGGAACAAGAATGCTATTGGTTCCATTCGGATTCTCCATTCTTCCTGCACCATAAATGTATGAGTTTAATACGATGATCTCCATTACATAGAACTACAGAAACTTTGAGAATGTCACATCTCTTCAGATGGAGGGCAGAATAGAATCCCTGCCTTTGATTACCCATATGGGATTGCAACTACGTCATATAAAGAAGAATCCCCGAAACAGAGGCTGAAAGAACATGATTGATCGCAAGAAAGATAATTATGGTAAGGTAATTAAGTAGCTCTTTCAACTTTCATATGAGAAATTAGAGACTATCAAATCTGAATCTGTCATATTTGTAGTAGATGTGAACCAAAATTATGTGCTGAAAAGAAAGAAGACTACGTACTTGGTAGTTACCTCGTTAAGACGTTGGGTTCCTCTGTTCTCTGGAAAAATAGCTTTAAAGACTCTTGGTTTGTCCTCCATGTACCTGTCGAAAGAAGCCTGCAGCTCCAATATATTCAGTTAATACCAATTACTGCTTTACTACCACATATTACATATCTATCAACTTTACTGAATGATTTGACACATCCACAAACAGAAGCGGATCTAGAGTAAATTATGTCCCGTTGCTTCCAACTCAAATTATGTATGCTCACGTAAAATAAAAAATAAAAGGTACACGTGTAACAAATCATTCTGCACTCACTAACTTTAAATTCTAGATTGACGGAGAAACAGAGAGCATACGTACATGAGGGGATTCAAAGAGAGGCATGTCGGCTGGAATGGTGATTTGTGAATGGTACGTCTGCTGAGCCTTAATAGTAAAGGTGCGATATTTTTGCCGGGCTGATGAACTCGTCACTAGATTCCGTTCAGGGACGAGGAAGACACCTTTCCCATATTGAAAGCCTCTGCTTCTGCCCTGCTTCAACAAGCTGTTTAGGCGAAGATGTGAACATGAGGGAGATGTCACTGCCACAACACTTACGTTCATGACTAATTCTTATTGATGATTCGATGATCAGCTCTAGAGATCTACTTAGTTACCTCTTTCAAGTTTTATAGATTCAATATTCTTTCTTGTAGAGAAGGCAAAAGGGAATTCTCTGCGTGAAAGTTGGAATTATCCGTATTTTGCTTGTAAATTGCATGCCTCCTATTTCCCAAAACGGTAAGCGGAGTTCACAAGATAGGGACCGTGCCACCAAGGTGTTGGGTTGTTGTCCCTTTCTAGGCTTTTCTTAGTAAGAAGCCATGTACTACTTGATTGTGTAATTGACCTACTATGACTCATTTTAATTTCTTAGTCGACCTAATTGTTAGATACTGTAATATTTGTAAAATTCGGGTAGCATGTCAACCCGGGCAATTCTACCTTCTTTCCATTATCCAACGCTCATGCCTCCCCTTTCTCCCACTCTTTTAAGGAAGAATTCCTAAAGGGCCAGCATATTCAGGTCCGATACATTGTTGTATTCCTGCAGATATTTCTCTTTCTAACTATGCCAAATAGCTCAGGAACAAATATGTACGGAATAGAAAGATTCCAACCTCCCAAGTAAAGAACTGTTACAAATAATGAATAAATTTTAATCATTTTTGCTGTGATGTTCATGAATGGTTCAGAATATTACAAAGATTTTCATCTTTGGACCGTGGGAGATGGAATTACTTCGATGGTTATATTGACGCGGGGAGGAACGTATTTACTAGTTATATCATCCGCAATTGCTTGAATCTCGAGACGTTCTTCGAACCAATCATATACTTTATTGAGATAGGCGGAGTATGTAAATGAATTTTTTTTGTGACAAATTTGAGGGGCTAATTTATGTATTTTGCTTTAAAAATATAACTGTCTTCATTGTATATCATCCGCACTTTACGACAACTCAAAACTTTTAAATCGAATGAAATACTACAAAAATATTTCCTACGCCATAATGTGTCTTTTTCTTTTTGTTTACTCTATTCGAGAAAATTTTAAAATCAAATCTTACGTCATATTTACATCAATGGCATAATCAACTAATGGAAATAAAATCGTAGCTTCAAACGAAGAACATCAAATGAATTGAGTACGAACACATGATATCTTGTTTGGATGGTTACGGGCAGGAGGAAGGGGAGAGGCCAAGTTATGGGCGTCCGAGCTACGGACAGGAGGAGGTTGAAGGGTACGAGAGGCCTCGTTATGGAAGGTCCGAAGAGGAGGATTATAGGAAGCCGAGTTATGAGAGGCGTGGTGATGACGATGAGGGCTATGGTCGCAAGAAATATGTGAGTACTCAATTTATCTTCTTTGTTTAATTGAATTTTTAGCACTTGCTCTTGATTCTTGAACAGCTTGTTTGGATGGTTGGTACATATTGCTTCATAATGTAACATATTATATTGCATTGTGCTACATAATGTCACTCATAAGCAATTTGAAGGATAAACCTACAAGAAAAGTAGGATACGGTAAAGGATATAATAAGATTACTAGCTATAAACAAAGAGAAAATGAGAAAAAAATAAAGTGGTAACAATGCGATCACACCAAAGTGGTCGTGACACTAAATGGAACTTTTTGTCGTTATATAACAATGGATTTAATGATATGATACAATAAAATTTAAGTAACAATTAAAACATTGTATTTAGGAGTAAGTTTCTCTATTAATTATCTGATTTGTGAACAGCTTATTAAGAGTTGATATCTATTGCTTCATTGAGATGTTTTAGTCTACAAGGGGATATAAGGGGAGAACTTAAAGGTTATTTGATGAGGCTCTTGAATGTGTAACCAAAAGTAGCTAGATGATGTTTCATTATGTTACCTTTTAGATGAATAAGGGAGCGTTGATAGTGTGGCAAGGAACATATAGGCGATCCTTTGATTTTGATAGAAAATGCTGCTGGTAAAATGAAGAGTTAGTCACTTAGCCTGTATATTTTTGGTGTAAGGAAGAGATTAGTATGTATAGGGGTCTGACTTAGCTCATTGTAAGTAGCTCGTTATTGTGTGTTCGCTCTTAAGTTTTAAACCCTTTTGTCATAAGAAAAGAAAGAAGAAGAAGAAAGGGGTTAGCTTTAAAGTCTTTCATAACTAGTGAACAAGGGGCAGGCATGTATCGCCATATCGTAAAGTCTGAGAACCTTAGAGTGTGCTAGACATGTCTCTGATTTTCAAGATGCTATGATCTGAGGAGGATTTAGGACTTAAACTTGGTTAGTTCAACTTTTAAGGTTCTTGCAATTGAATCCATCGCATTAGTGAAATAAATAAAGAAAATTAACTTTCTTTTTGGGGGGGGGGGGTCAGGGGGGTTGGGGGTGGGGGAGGGGGCTGGGGCGGGGGCAGGAGGCGGGGGAGGGGGAGGGGGCCAGAGTGAGAGTGGGTCAAAGTGTTAAAAATAAAACTTGAGGTCAAAGTGTTAAAAATAAAGTTGAGAGTCAAAGTATCAAAATGAAAATTTTTGGGCAAGTTCAAAACCCCTTAATCACTAATCAAAAATCATCACATCCACTCAATAATTAAAACTTGAGTCACCTCCACTAAAAAAAAAAAAAAAAAAATATTTAGGAGTCACCTATAATTAGAAGCCCATTGTTAGATACTGTAATACCAATCACTGCTTTACTACAACATATCTATAAACTTTACTGAATGATTTGACACATACACAATTCAGAAGCGGATCTAGAGTAAATTATGTCCTGTTGCTTCCAACTCAAATTATGTATGCACACGTAGAATAAAAAATAAAAGGTACACGTGTAACAAATTATTCTGAACTCACTAACTTTAAATTCTAGATTGACGGAGAAATAGAGAGCATACGTACATGAGGGGATTCAAAGAGGGGCATGTCGGCTGGAATGGTGATTTGTGAATGGTACGTCTGCTGAGCCTTAATAGTAAAGCTGCGATATTTTTGCCGGGCTGATGAACTCGGCCCTAGATTCCGTTCAGGGACGACGAAGACACCTTTCCCATATTGAAAGCCTCTGCTTCTGCCCTGCTTCAACAAGCTATTTAGGCGAAGCTGTGAACATGAGGGAGATGTCACTGCCACAACACTTACGTTCATGACTAATTCTTATTGATGATATGATGATCAGCTCTAGAGATCTACTTCGTTACCTCTTTCAAGTTTTATAGATTCAATATTCTTTCTTGTAGAGAAGGCAAAAGGGAATTCTCTGCGTGAAAGTTGGAATTATCCGTATTTTGTTTGTAAATTGCATGCCTCCTATTTACCCAAACGGTAAGCGTAGTTCGCAAGATAGGGACCGTGCCACCGAGGTGTTGGTTTGTTGTCCCTTTCTTTCTAGGCTTTTCATATTAAGAAGCCATGTACTACTTGATTGTGTAATTGACCTACTATGACTCATTTTAATTTAATACTCGACCTAATTTTTAGATACTGTAATATTTGTAAAATTCGGGTAGCACGTCATACTGTAAAGTTAGAGTATGTAAATGAATTTTTTTTTGACAAATTTGAGGGGCTAATTTATATATTTTGCTTTAAAAATATAACTGTCTTCATTGTATATCATCCGCACTTTACGACAACTCAAAATTTTTAAATCGAATGAAATACTACAAAAATATTTCCTACGCCATAATGTGTCTTTTTCTTTTTGTTTACTCTATTCGAGAAAATTTTAAAATCAAATCTTACGTCATATTTACATCAATAGCATAATCAACTAATGGAAATAAAATCGTAGCTTCAAACGAAGAACATCAAATGAATTGAGTACGAACAAATGATATCTAAAATGAGTCGAGTTATATATGGTTTGGGCCACATGGACCAATAAATCAATATCCCCATTTGATTAAAGTCCCACATGTGTCATCTCATAATTTTGTTAAATGACGTGACATTTTAAACCCAAATTAATGTTAAGAACAATAGGCGGAAGGAGGGACATTTTTTACCCTAAAATTAATGTTAACGGTAATTGGGGTTCAATGAGTGGAAGAAGGCCGAATTTAAACCATTTTCCATATCTTAGAGCCGTTTTCGACCCTTAAATATGATCAGTTTGAGCCTAAATTAAAAATAGTTGAATAGTCTGGACCTTTTCCCTAAATAGTTGAACTAGAGAGGAGGTTGTGTAAATATTCATAAATTTGACGCGGTGTAACCGTAGTTTCCGAAAAAAAAAAAAAAAACACGGAGTCGGTGACACGACGCCGTTTAGTTCCTATATCGAAGTTAATGCCAAGAGCCTAAGATATAGGGAGAGATTTGCTCCTTAAAATATCAGATCAAGATCTGAATCAAGAATCGTGAATTTCAGCAATCAAAATCCCTACACAAAATGTCTTACTACCCAAAAGGCTACCACGGCGAAGATGACGAAGGCGCTGTGTTCGAGGAGTACGATTCAACACCTTATGGTGGTGGATACGACATTGCTTTGACTTATGGTCGTCCACTTCCCCCATCTGATGAAACTTGTTATCAACCTTCATCAGCTTCTGATGAATTCGATTATGATCGTCCTCAGTACTCTTCTTATGCTGAGCCTTCTGCTTATGGTGAAGAAGCTCTTGATAATGAGTATCAGAGTTATTCCAGGCCTAAGCCTCGGCCTACACCTTCTTATCAGCGTCCATCTGAGGTAACTTATGAGGAGCCTCAGGCTAATTATGGGTTTCAGCCTGGTGTGAATCGACCTGGTGGCGGCGGGTATGGTGGAGAAACTGAATATGAAGAGCCCAAACCCCAATATGGATCCGGGTATGGGAGAACGAGTGAGTATGAAGAACCCAAACCCCAATATGGATCTGGGTATGGAAGAAAGAGTGAGTTTGAAGAACCCACACCCCAATATGGATCTGGGTATGGAAGAAAGAGTGAACATGAAGAGCCTACACCTGAATATGGATCTGGGTATGGCCGAAAAAGTGAGTATGAAGAGCCCAAACCCCAATATGGATCCGGGTATGGGAGAAAGAGTGGGTATGAAGAACCCACTCCCGAGTACGAGAGAAAGAGTGAATATGTAGAATATGTAGAACCTACTCCTCAGTATGGGAGGAAGAGTGAATATGAGGAGCCAAGTTCGGAGTACGGGTCGGGTTATGGGCGTAGGCCAGAAGGATATGGGAGGAAGCCAAGTTACGGGCAGGAGGAAGGGGAGAGGCCAAGTTATGGGCGTCCGAGCTACGGACAGGAGGAGGTTGAAGGGTACGAGAGGCCTCGTTATGGAAGGTCCGAAGAGGAGGATTATAGGAAGCCGAGTTATGAGAGGCGTGGTGATGACGATGAGGGCTATGGTCGCAAGAAATATGTGAGTACTCAATTTATCTTCTTTGTTTAATTGAATTTTTAGCACTTGCTCTTGATTCTTGAACAGCTTGTTTGGATGGTTGGTACATATTGCTTCATAATGTAACATATTATATTGCATTGTGCTACATAATGTCACTCATAAGCAATTTGAAGGATAAACCTACAACAAAAGTGATACGGTAAAGGATATAATAAGATTACTAGCTATAAACAAAGACAAAATGAGAAAAAAATAAAGTGGTAACAATGCGATCACACCAAAGTGGTCGTGACATTAAATGGGCCTTTTTGTCGTTATATAACAATGGATTTAATGATATGATACAATAAAATTTAAGTAACAATTAAAACATTGTATTTAGGAGTAAGTTTCTCTATTAATTATCTGAATTGTGAACAGCTTATTAAGATTTGATATCTATTGCTTCATTGAGATGGATATAAGGGGAGAACTTAAAGGTTATTTGATGAGGCTCTTGAATGTGTAACCAAAAGTAGCTAGATGATGTTTCGTTATGTTACCTTTTAGATGAATAAGGGAGCGTTGATAGTGTGGCAAGGAACATATAGGCGATCCTTTGATTTTGATAGAAAATGCTGCTGGTAAAATGAAGATTTAGTCACTTAGCCTGTATATTTTTGGTCTAAGGAAGAGATTAGTATGTATAGGGGTCTGACTTAGCTCATTGTAAGTAGCTCGTTATTGTGTGTTCGCTCTTAAGTTTTAAACCCTTTTGTCATAAGAAAAGAAAGAAGAAGAAAGGGGTTAGCTTTAAAGTCTTTCATAACTAGTGAACAAGGGGTAGGCATGTATCGCCATGTTGTAAAGTCTGAGAACCTTAAAGTGTGTTAGACATGTCTCTGATTTTCAAGATGCTATGATCTGAGGAGGATTTAGGACTTAAACTTGGTTAGTTCAACTTTTAAGGTTCTTGCAATTGAATCCATCGCATTAGTGAAATTATTGGTTCAAAATTTAGTATTTGTTGGCATTTGAGAGCATCCACATGCTGTATTGAAATTGAACCCATCAAATTAAGGCATGTCAAGGCTAAGGCAAATTGCATTTTATTTTCCACTGTGCTTCGGACTTTTGTAGGAGAGCTTTTTTTGTTTTAAGGTTTGACATCATTTGAACTCTTTTCCAGTCCATCTGATCTAATATTGGCAGGGTGATGATGACAACTCCGATGATGACGAGGAGAAGGAACGTCGCCACCACCACCACCACCATCGCAAGCACTACGATGATTGAGCAGTGTGCTTTATAATCATCTGAACGAGATTCATGCCATACTAAAAACTATCACTACTAAATAAAAGTTGGCATGTTTGTGTAATGCTTTTTGCGAGTGTTTGCTATTTTGGCACTTCCCTGGACTTTCTAGTTATTTGTGTGATGTATTTTGCTCACTTCAAACAATATCCCAGACATTTGTCAGGGTTAGTATGTCATGACATGAATGCATAAACTTTGTGATCGTTTTGTGTCTTGACTCTTGATATTTGTCTCTAGTTTGTATCTTGCTCTTAAATTTCAAAAGTGATGATGAGAACTTTGCGACGTCATTTGGCTGCAATAGATAATGTAGTTTTCCAATTTACTCACGATTGGTGATTGACTTGGGAATAGGTAAATGCCAGCATCTCAGTGTACAACATCAATTACGCCTCAAAAGTGTTGGGCATAACGCGTTTTCCCCGGTTGCTAAGAAGCAGCTATAGTTAAAAGTCATAGAAGTTTCGGTAATGTGAAACCTGGTGGATTCAAAATAGTTAAAATGGTTACTTTTATTTGGCCTTTCTTGTCAATTTTAGACAAATCTTGGGCCACAACGTTGGATTTACAATCAGATTCGATTGACTGGTTCACTGCTGGCCTGTGGTCAAATTGCCCAGCAGATTCCAAACGATCCTTAGTTCTGTACCTTCTGGGAGATCCAATAACAAAAAAGATATAGTAAAGAGAAATTTAGAATTGCTTAGGAGCTGCAACTGTGCGGTCCTTATATCCCATCTTTGTCGTGTTTGCATTGACTGTTTACATTAAATCACTAGATGCATGAAACATATTTACACAAAATTACATTATGTGTACTTCGACTTTGTTAAATCACTCAACCATGATAAGTTGATATGTTTATATAAACACTTGGTACCAATAATTTGTACCTTGTCTACAGCCGTCATTGGCTACAGAAAGAGCACGGATGGAAGAAAATTAAGCAAAATCTCAGAGCTCAAACAAGCTGCAGGAGCAAATTTACTCCATATTTGTGTTTGAACGCAACTAATAAATAGGAGTACATGATATTTGTATTTTAAATAAACTCTGAAAGTTTAATCATATGATTAATTAATGCATATTCTCACGTTAGTTTTTCAAATGATGAATGATTGGAATCCCTGTAAAGATCATTTTATAAATAGATTTTCAAACGGTCTCATCGAAATTTAAAAGATTAGAAGAGGGTGGGAAAAAAATCTTTTCCTATACCAAAAGGGATCAGTACACCTAATTTCTTGTTTTGCTTTCAACTTTCATCGTTTGTTAGGTACAACATGCATTTTGAAGAAACGATCCAAGAGAAATAGAAAAAAGAGAAGTTTCCGCAAACAAACTTTAGAAAAAGAAAAGTACTCCTATTTTATTAGCTATATGATGTAATCATAGCTTTTATATTGTTTTAGTTCTAGTAAACACGTTAAAATAAAGTATGAACAATACGAGCTCTGTACGTTATAGTATTCAATTTTCTTCATGGACACAAGATTTGTATGTCATAATATACATCCAAGCCAAATCAAACGACAAATTACGCGCTTGGTTTGTTGCTTTGTTCTAATCTTCAGTACTTCATTCTTTTGTAAAGTAGGCCAACAAAACCATGGACCGGGACGAAGGAAATTATTTGTATATTATATGATTCTAACATATCAGCAATAAAAAAATTATAATATCAGGTCATCTTTATTTGTTTTAGCAGGTAACTTGTGCAAAACTCTGCCTGCATGCAAAAATGAACATAAAAAATGATCCACCTGCATGGTGGATCATTTTTTATGTACATTTTTTTAGTATTAAGGTTACAAATCCCTTTTTATGAAGGGTCACTTGTAAATATCATTTATCTGACCTGATATTGAAAATGTCGATTTATATACTCGAAAGAGTAGAAGGAATTAGTCGTCGATAGCTGGCTAGTGTTCCTTCAATCCAGTTGATTATTTTGCTGACGTTGAAATTGTCACAAAAGGAAAAGGAAAATACGGACAGATCCGGAGTCATTATAATGACAATGGAAAAACATGAATTAGCATGCGGGAACAAATAAATCAGAGGATTCAATAAAATGTTGAGTAAAAGGTCAACGGGGGTGTATGAACCATTCGCTGAAACACGTTGTCTAGACCCCATGAATAGTATATTTAAAGTGTTCAAGAATATAGAAAAGTACATGGTGGTTAATGCATGGAAATAAAAGAAAATAAGGTACAGTTTACAAGAAATTAAAAGGAATAATCCCCAAGTTTCTCATGCCAACTGGATTAAGTGAATGGAAAGAAAATAAAGCAAGTGCACAAAAAAAGTAAGTAAATATGTATATAAGTTTTGGGTACTAACTAGGAGTGGGTGAGGTGAAGTAAAAGAAAGTAAAGAGTGAAGAAGAGAAGTAAATGTACATATCTCGTAGAATTATCACTAGGTAAAACGGAGGAGATTCGTTCACCCTTAACCAAACGTTTAATTTCGTAAAGGAAATAGTTGTAGATGTACAATTTCGTAAATACCAATTGGGTGAAGCTAATGGAAAGAAGAATGAAGAAATATGCACATCTATAAAGAAATTAATGCAAATATATCATTCTCCCAATTCCGAGATCAATGTTATCCAATTTTCTCACCTTTTTCCAAAAAGAAAAAATTATTTTCTGTTACGATCTGTTTTTGACCTTGCGGTAAGAACGTTCATAACTTGGTTATTTGTGTGAAAATAGAATCGCCATCTAATTTTTACGAAATTAGGAAACCATTTTAAAAATGTATTACGAAACCTTATTTTTTGAAAATCAGAGAAAGAGTAAGGGTTCTGATGATCCGCAAATGCAGTTACCGGCGGGTCTAAATATTTTTGTGGCTAAAAGAACAACTTATGTGCAAGAATAAAAGAATGATTTTAAAAAGATTATTAATGTAGTAACAAAATACAGATATCGGTATATGTATATGAAAGTGTATGTGATTAAATGTTAGATTCTCAGACCAGCATCTGTTCCTCCCCTAGATCTCTTCTTTTTGTGTTTTTTTATTTTTAGTAAATATATGTTTATGTGCAAAGCATTTAACAATAAAAAAAATCTAGAGCAAAAATAATGAGTGAATAAAAATGTCAAATATATAGTAAAGGAGATCTAAAAATGTAGAGCCAAAAAAAAGAGTAGAAAACCCAATTTTAAAAAATTCCGTTCGAAGTGTGTGTGAGTGTAGAGAAAGAAATGATAGAAAAAATTTAGAAAGAAAAAGAAAAAAAGATGGGAGCTTTTTTAGGGAGATGAACGTGAAAAAATAATAATTTAAGAGATGGAAATTTTTGTTTTAATTCTTGGGGGTAGAGGGGCGGCTGAGTGGACAGTGAAATGAGGGGGAGAGGTGAGAATACCCTAAATGGGTACTGAACCAAAATGCCCTAAAAAAAAACAGTTTCGACCAAAATACCCCAACAAAAAAAATGTTACGAAAATGCCTTTAGCGCGATAAATTCTTTGCGCTTAAAGTGTTAACGGACACGGACTCGTTAACTCCTATAGCGCAATAATTTACTGCGCTATAGTGTTTTTTTTTTTTTTTAATTTCCCGCTCTTTTGGTTAACCCTTCTTTCGTTACACTTTTTAACGTATTTTTGACCATAGATTAATCATGCTTCGGGACCCGAAATTTCAATATTTTATATAGAACCCTACTTATTTTTGTGCGTTTAATTAGGTAGGATCAACACATCAAGGATACACAAAAGTTCGGATGACCGTTTTAGAGGTTGAAAAGTGCTCGAACGCCATTTTCGTTCAAGGATCGGTGACATTAGCTTGAAGTTCTTTACGAATACTTAAATTTGTTCATTAATAATTAATCAAAAGTTAGTCAAAATGGCGGCGTTCATGCAACAAAAAAAAAACTTAATTAAATTGCATCATTCATAACCTTGAGTAGATGAAAATACTTAACACACTAATTCATTCATTAATAAGAAACCCATGATATGTTAAAAATACAACCACAACATTCTTGAAAAAACTTAATACTTAATTTAATACCTAAGAGCATAACGATATATTAAACTTAAAACTAAAATCACAACATTCTTAATCATCGTCAGAGTACAAGTCCTCAATATCGTCCTCAGAAAAATATTGACGGTTTCTTAAGACACATCTTTTTTCGGTATCAGTTAGTTCTCTACCGGTTGATGATGCTTGTTCTTCGGCCAACTTTAGCATGTAAAATCTACATCGTCTTGCCCGACGATACGTTGTTTTCTTTTCTAATCCTTTGCACGGCAAGCTCGCAAGTTTCGCACCTACTTGAGGCATGGTTGGGCGAGTGCCTCGTTATTGGAGCGTTGAGATTTTCCAAGTCACGAACAAGACGTTACGATTCGGCAAGCCGATGTGACCATTCTCGGCGTAAGCGCAATAATATTCCCGTGGATGCGAATATTTCACGCTGCGTAAATCATCATTACGTTCTATAAGAAGGTGGGGGATTTAGCTCATCTAGTTTGAAATCACTAGTATCGCTCGAAAACCGCCATGATTTGAACTCTCATCGTCCTTGCTATTTGGTTCTTTTGGAAGGAGTAAAGACCATAGTAGTTTCTACTACTCGACATTGAATATGGTGTAGTCTAATAACAAAGAAAGGCTACTTATATAGTTGCAAACCCCAAGTACTGTTGGGGGGGGGGGGAAAGTCTTTATGACCCTACTACTTACCTTATTGTAAGAAAATGTTAATCTTCGTCGGACATTTCACGGTCGAATCCCACTTGGATCTAAATCTTGTGCTACCATATATACCATATTCTACCCTATGGTAACGTATTTGCATCCGATTGTTCTCTTAGCGAAAACGATTAGAGCAAATTAAACTCTTGTGGAGTTCCGCGAGGCATTGACATAGCACGCTTTTTTTTGCGTTTAAGCCCCTCTTGACGCTAACTTGTGCTCCAAAGTCTTTGTGACCTCCTAACACGCCAATCCCACTCCTCTGTCATTTTATTATTGTATTCTCGATTGAATCTATCGTTAGGGTTATTTGAGTAATGAAAATCATCATCATCTAGTTCCCGTGTCCTACCCATTGCTTCAAATATGTTTTTGGAGTGAATGATATAACACGGTTAATATCTCTAAATTGATCAAAAAATGACATAGTAGCTCAATTTTGTGTGAAATGTTGTGTGGTTGGTAACAACTATTCGTCAAATTACGTTATATAAAGTTTGATTCGAATCATGACGTTTTTTTGTTTGATAGGTGAGGTGACAATGGAGGAGCTGTATAGCGCGGATAAAATTATGCGTTATATGGCATAACGCAAGTAATTCCGCGTTTATAGCGTCATAGCGCATTATTTTTTAATATACCGTCATAACGCATTATTTTCGCGCTATACTGCTGAAGAAAATTGCATACGCTGTAAAATAATGCGTTATGCATCACCTCCACACTTATTTGATTAGACGTAATTACCGTAATTGCATGCGTTGGTTGGTTATAAATACCGAGTTCGCATAACGCAAAAAAAGTAAAAAATTCAAAGTTTCATCTAGTTTTGCGTTTTGTATTCCTCACAAATTATTCAAAGTATGGCGGATGTTCCAAAATTAAAGTTTCTTTATTCGGGACGGACAAATTATATTCGAGGAAAATAATTTGCGCTATGATTCTTCCCAAAATACCATGTTAAGTTTCCACTTGACTTAAAATTCTCAAAACTACTCCAAGCCTTGTATAATAGATTACAAATTAGTAGAAGTGATTTTGATCTAAATATAAGTGAAAAATATCCAACGTCATTTACGTCGCAAGGTGTAACTAGTTATGGTCAGTGGTACATTCAAGACGATGAATCGTTACCGATTTTTGAAGGCGCCTTATGATTATAGGAAATGCATAACTTTAAACGTCCTTGAAATGTATATAGAGAAGGTCCCCATTAATCGACTTGAATTCATGGGTAGGGGCTCTCGGGAAGCCCGTCTATAATTCAGGCCGAAGTCACTCAAGCGGAACCTACTTATCGACACAATTACCCTGACATGAGTACCTATCAAAGCATTTTGACTAACCAAATGCCTCTGGATAGTTTAAGTCATAAATTTGACGGGTAGTGGTAAATATTCATTCTTTTTAGTATTGTTATTATTATTAGTATTGTTATTATTGTTATTATTATTATTATTATTATTATTATTATTATTATTATTAGTAGTAGTAGTAGTAGTAGTAGTGTGTGTGTGTGTGTTATTGTTATTATTATTATTATTATTATTATTATTATTATTACTACTATTGTTATTGTTATTATTATTATTATTATTATTATTATTATTATTATTATTATTATTATTATTGTTATTAGTATTGTTATTGTTATTATTAGTATTGTTATTGTTATTATTATTATTGTTATTATTATTATTATTATTATTACTATTGTTATTGTTAATATTATTATTATTATTATTATTATTAGTAGTAGTAGTAGTATTGTTATTATTATTATTATTATTATTAGTATTGTTATTGTTGTTATTATTATTATTATTATTATTATTATTATTATTATTATTATTATTATTATTATTATTATTATTATTATTATTATTATTATTATTATTATTATTATTATTATTATGTGTAATGGCACTTGAATGCTACTAATGATGTTGATTATATTATTTAGGGGTTATACACCGATATGGATCATATCGGACGGTCTCCTCAATCGGGATGGATGAATCGGTTGGAACATCCTCGCGGCCTATCCAACAACTCAAAAGCGATGGTCCTTCCTCAAGTTTCGGTGCGATTGATTACTATCAGACGTCTATTTTTTTTTAACATCAATAGTGTTATTTGATGTGTAGTAGTTAAAACACCCTTTCTTGTGCGTGGGAGAAGATGGTGGTTGCACCAAATTATAGGCAAAGGTGTGCTATGGATGGTCCAGTTTCTAATTATATAGTGACATCACCCGGCGATAGTGAGGAAATACCTAATGCGGAGGAAAGTGACGATGAGCAAAGTGACGATGAGGATCGAGGTTGGAACTAATCGTCAACATCAAGTAGAACATTTGCAAGACATGATGAACGATCAGAAGCACACGAGGAGGAACTGAATTCACGTGAACCATTTGAACAACAACGGTCGAGCCGATTGTCACTCGTTAAAGTTAATTTCAACAAAGAATAGTTGAATTCCATTCGTGGCATTCCAATGAGATCCCATATCTTGATCATCTTCAAGATCGCCCGAGATGCCTTTGTCTTTACTAGGGATGATGATCATATTCGGCAAAATTTGTGGAAAGAGCCGGTGGATGGTAAAACAAAAGGCTCATATTGAAAAAGGGATGATTTTGACTCGAAAAAACATTAGCGGGTCGTTAAGATTTATTGCATCCGGGGATGAGGGGAGTTTAAAGTTGACGATTCCACACGAAACTTTGGCGATCGGGTACGCAAGTCGAAAGTATCAAGGTCGCGAATGGATGCTCCGTGGTAAGCTATTTGAAAAGATGTGGACTATTTCAAGTTCTACACAAAGCACACTTGTGATATGGGTGACCTCCGGATGATCATTGCAATCTAGATACTAATTTGATTGCGCGCGTGTATTAGTTGGCGACATTAGAGAAACCCAAGGTATCCCTTCGCCTAAGTTTCTTTTATTTTTTGTGTTAATATAATGTTATCGTTGTTATATCTTGATATTTCAAATTTTTTGCATTTTATTAAAGAGCATGACAGAGCCGTCTTTGAAAGTATATAACAAAGCATCACTACGAGGAAGGCGTATCTTGGGCGTGGCGTGCACATGGAAATAGTCTACGGCAATTGGGAGAGACTCTTTCAAGACGTTGCCGAGATACATGGCGACTCTACAACACTTCGATCATGGTACCGTGTTGAATGGAAGCTCAAATCGAAGCTGGTGTGCCGGTAATATTTTAATTTTGTATTTTGAACCTTCAAACCATGCATTGATAGGTTTGCTCATTGTCGGTTCGTAATATCAATAGATGGAACACATGTGTACGGAAGTATGACATAAAGCCGCTAATAGCGTTGAATGGATGCAAATGGAGCTATATTCCTAGCTTTTGCAATTGCGCCTAATGAAGCATTAGTACGTGGGGTATGTTTTTGGACTTCGCAAGGCAACACGTTATTAAGGATCGCATGGGAATATGTGTGATATCGTATAGAAATCTTTGGCATATTGCACAATATGTTCGATTTGCGGGGGTGGCAACCACCCTTGTCTACCATCGTTATTGTTTAAGGCATTTAAAGGCAAACTTCCAAAAGGCATATCGAATCCAACACTTTGCGGTTGGATGTGACGAGAACACTGTGAGCATCGGGAGAAGAAGTTTAACCTGAAATGGACATTATTAGGCGGGGCGAATGAGGAAGCCTTCAACCGTTAAATGCAATTGATAAAGACAAATGGACATTACACAAGGATGAAGGTAGACGATGGGGTATGCGACCCAACAAACACTTCTCCGAGTCATTCAATGGCTTGTTGAAATCTGCACGGGACTACCCGTCACCGCAATAGTGAGAATGACATTTCGGCGAGGTTGTGGAGCGGTTCGCCGATAGATCAAAAAAGCCAAAGCAAAGCACGTCAGAAGGTCTAAGATGGATGCCAAAATCATTAAAACTATTCGAGTACCACAAATATAAGGCTCAAAAACATGATCGGATGGTACCCGCAGCGCATATTTGAACTCACAACAAGTGTGCACCAAGGTAAAGGAGGTAACGTTCGCACAATTTGTGAGATTCCAAGAACGTGCACACGCGGCAAGTGGCAATCATATCACATGCCATATTCTCACACCTTAGTGTTTTATCACAATGGGAAAGAACGCCTCCTCTTACATACGGCCGAGGAGTATACGGTTGAAAATTATGCAAAAACGTATGCCGGAAGGGGTTCTATCCACTTGGTAGTGAGAATTATTGCCACCAGATCCATTTTCAATGATTCGGAAATAAAGCATTTATCTAGTAAATTCGAAAGAATGCATACTCACGTATTCATAATGAAATGGATGTTCCACGGGGGAGATACACTCAAAAATGCTCATTTTGCAATTATGTTGGTCATGATAAGCGCAAGTGTCCCTTACGGCATAATGTCAAACCACATCTCGCGGTGGAAGTACCTCTCGGGGTGGAGAAACTTTAGTGGTGGAAGTAACTCTAGTGGTGGTGGCACATCTCGCGGTGGCGGAAGATCAACTCAAGAGCATTAATTGATGTATTAAATTAAGTATTAAGTTTTTTCAAAGTTAATGTTGTGGTTGTATTTTTAACATATCATGGGTTTCTTATTAATGAATGAATTAGTTGTGTTAAGTATTTTCATCTACTCAAGGTTATGAATGATGCAATTTAATTAATTTTTTTTTTTTTTTTTTTGCATGAACGCTGCCATTTTGACTAACTTTTGATTAATTATTAATGAACAAATTTAAGTATTCGTAAAGAACTTCAAGCTAATGTCACCGATCCTTGAACGAAAATGGCGTTCGAGCACTTTTCAACCTTAAAAAACGGTCATCCGAACTTTTGTGTATCCTTGATGTGTTGATCCTACCTAATTAAACGCACAAAAATAAGTAGGGTTCTATATAAAATATTGAAATTTGGGTCCCGAAGCATGATTAATCTATGGTCAAAGTACGTTAAAAAGTGTAACGAAAAGCGGTTAACCAAAGAGTTAAGTAAATTAAAAAAAGAAAAAACACTATAGCGCAGAATTATTCTTTGCGCTATAGGAGTTAATAGCCGTGTCCGTTAACACTTTAGCGATAATTCTTCGCGCTAAAGGCATTTTCGTAACATTTTTTTTTATTGGGGTATTTTGATCGAAACTGTTTTTTTTAGGGTATTTTGGTTCAGTACCCAGAATAAATAGGGAAGAAAAAAGTTGAAAAGAAAGAGAGAGAATTGAAAAAGTAAGAGAGTTGAAAAAGTAAATTTCAAAAAGAGAAAGGGAGAGAGTGTTGAAAAAAAAAAAAAGGAGAGAATGAATTGGACGGATGAAGGAGTGATTTTAGGGAAGAGAGAGATAAAGTCAAAAAGAGAAGGAAAAGATGTGGGTCCCAAAGAGTAAAAAATCAAATCAGGTGGGGCCTAAATTTAAAAAAAAATGAGGAGCGAGATAAGAATGGAATAGGTGGAATAGTAGGTGGGTAGATAAATTTAATTTTACGGAAAAGGGTCAAATATATTCACGTACTATCAGAAAAGGATTAAATATATCGCTCATTATATTTTGAATTCAAATATATCCTTCTCATTATATTTTGGGTCTAAATATACTCCATTCTATTAAAATTATCCATGATAAACATGACATATGACGTGACACTGACAATTCGGTACGATAGACATCATTTCTTGTTTGCTGTGTTACTTTAAGATTAATTCTGCTCTAGATTACTTTTGTGTTGTGTGATTAAAATGTTTGTGAACAGATGAGTTACAGCATTACATTTTTCTATGCTTGTTTTCAGTTTGATAATTGTGTTGTAAAGATGGTAGTGGTGGAAGAAGAAGGGGAAGAGAGGGGTAAATGGGTTGGGGTGGTGATGTGGCATGCGCTGGCCCATCTCACCGAATGCCAAGCAAGTTGTCACGTCATATCTCATGTCCATCGTTAACAATTTTATCGGAGGAGGGGTATATTTGGACTCAAATTATAACAGAGGGTATCTTTGGACCCAAAGTATAACGAGAAGGGTATATTTGGACCCAAAGTATAACAAGGGGTATATTTAACCCTTTTCTAATAGTACAGGGGTATATTTGACCCTTTCCGTTAATTTTATACTGAGTAATAGCCAAATAATCAATACAAGTAAATTTTGAGACGCCTCTGAATTACTTGTATTAGCAATAATTAATACAAAGTAAAAAAATAATGATTATTGAAATTAATTTAAGTGACGATAAATTGATGAAAATTCTAATATTTGCAGAAATAAAAATAATTATCAATAAATTGCAAAAAAAAGACAAAAATGTGTAAAAAGTGCTATTTTGTGTTTTTAACAATCAGGGCTTTCTGAGACGGTATTTTTAAATATGGTGAGCCAAAATTCGGTGTCTAACACTTTCCTCAACATGTATAACTTTTTTCTCCTACAATTTTCCTTATTTCTATCCTTGATATCTTTTTTGCGCTTCCAAACATGATTTAACCAATTCCATGGAATTTCTTATCTTTTTTAACAAACATTTTTCACAAAATATAGTGTGGCAACTTGCAAAAGATGCAATTAAATTTGCCAGCAGGACCAAGTCCGAAGTAAGTAAAGTGATGAATTGAGGATATGATCGTACAACAAATACATCATTTAAGAACAAACTTGAACAGTGGTCTTGTCAAAATAATGGTTTTTTGGTTCATCATAAAGAACACTGAAGTGAGGGGGGGGGGGGGCTTTCTATTTCGTGCAATATTCTCCAGTTGGTATGCATTTGTTTTCTACGATCTGGATGGTTTTGGTCCTTATTTCCGTTGCCACTAAACTTCACGATGATTAAATATTAATAATTTAAAAATTAGAGATTTTTGCCTTCAATGGATGTGGTCTAGGGGTTAGTGAAATGACCGCTTGCTCCATTAAGTGGTTGAAAATCATGAGAGGTCAAATTTAAATTTAAATAGAAAATAAAAAATATTAAATAATTTCTTTCATTTATCTTAATTTTGATAGATAGTAGAGTTAATCAATAAATTTAGGCCAAACCCATGAGCCAACGAGTGCTTTCGATATCTTTCACTTAGACACCTCAACTTGAGGTGTTTATTAACACTTACACTACCTAAAATTTGTTTTGATTAGGACACTTTTTGCATAATCACCAAATATGTGAAGTGAGTGTGATCACTCGCCCACGACGTGGCAAGGTGACGAATTAAATAAAGACACGTGGCATATGTATTCAAAATAATTATTAAAAATAAAATATGACTAGAAGCAATATTTTTACACTATTTAGTTATTAAAAAACAAAAAAATAAAGAAAAGAAAAATCCTAATTTTCCAAGCACCACCTGATCCACCTCCCATTTTCTTCAACCTCCATTCCCCTCTGCCATAACCACTACTTCCACAGCTTTCAATTGACTACAATTTATGAAATCTAAAAATCTTTCCTTCAATTATGATTTTCCATCTTTAAGTGAGCTTTAATGGAGTCATCTCAATTTCTTCAATCCAAACTAACAAAATAGTGATTTTGATGGCTCCTTCAATTGATTTTGAATTATGGAAAGGTGAAATTATGTTTTCTCTTTAACTGGGTTTCATTTCTTGAATATAGTGGTGGCCATGGAAACGGAGATAATATTATGTTTTCTCTTTAATTGGGTTTCATTTCTTGAATATAGTGGCGGCCATGGAAACCGAGATAATATTTTCTTGAAACAATTGATTTCGGCACTCCATCCTCTTTATATAGATCATTGCATCTACATGTGCCATCAACAATTTGGAGCTAGAGATTGTGGAGTTTGTCTCAATTTTTGAATTCTTAACCCAATTGGGTCTCAATTAGAAGGATGGAGATTTATTGATTCTTGTGGGAGATTTAGAGGAAGAAGAAATTGAGTTGAAATTGCAAGAATCTTGAGAATCCTTGTGGTTTTTATGGCCCATTTGGTGGCTTTTAGAGATATGGTGGATATGATGAAGAAAGTGGTAGGAGGGAGGAAGAAGACGAAGGAGAAAAAAAAAAACGAAAACACAAAATTATTCTCTTTCACGCTCCAAAAAAATGTGAAGGACACGCACATTGCCACACATCTGCAAAAGCGTGTCTAATAACACATTTTAAGTTAAGTTCAGGTGTCTAAATGGAACAGGGCGTACTTGAGGTGTCTAAGTGAAAGATCTGGAGCACCTCAGGTGGCTCCCGATGGGTTTGGCCATAAATTTACTGGTGAGATGGGAGAGGATGTATCCATTGACATAACATGTACCCAATACAACCGTCATGTGGACTGTGGATGCAAACCGGCCAACGTCACCACTGTTAGGGGCAAATGTAGTTATGGTTCATCCGATCAAACTCTATATATATATATTTTAAAAATTACTAAATAACTACACATAATATATTTTGAACTCAATAAATTAAATAGACTGCGGTAGAGATCTCAAAACTCATAAAGTTCAAATTTTAGAAGCCGTTTGGACATGATTTGAAATCATGGTTTGAAACCATGTTTGAACATACAATTTGGATATCTTAAGTTGTATTTTCTCTTATAGACATAAAAATCCCACAAGTTGTGAAAACCATCAAAACTTTCTCAATTCTTATACAATTTTACAAATGAGCAAGTCATAGTTGATAACAAAATTAATACGCTACTAGAAGGCCTTTCAAAAAAATACAACATCAATTTTAGCTCAATAAAAAGGAAAATTTAACATGAATAGTAATATAACTACTCTTTAATATAATCCTCCCACATAGTATGAACATAAATAACGATTAGTAGAAGTTAATGAGGTTGGTAAATGGTTGGTGGAAGTAATTGTTAAAAATATCTACCAACTTATGAGTCTTTTTTTACAAAATATAAACTTATGGATTAAATTTTATATTTAAAACAATTGAAACCATGAGATGAAATGCAAGTCCAAACGCTGATTTCATCTCATGGTTTCAAACCATGGTTTGAAACCGCATGTCCAAACGCCTACTTAAGGAGCCGTTTGGACACGGTTTGAAACCATGAGATGAAATCATGTTTGGACATGCAATTTAAATTTTTTAAGTTGTATTTTTTCTTATAGACATATAACCCCACAAGTTGTGAAAACTATGAAAATATTCTCAATTCTTATATAATCTTATCAAATGAGCAAGTCACAGTTCATAACAAAATTAATACGTTATTAGAAGACCTTTATAAAAAATACAATATCAATTGATCAGACTTTAGTCCAATAAAAAAGAAAATTTAACATGAATAGTAATGTAACTACTCTTTAATATAATCCTCTCACATGGTAGACATAAATAAAGATTGGTAAATGGTTGATGGGAGTAATTGTTAAAAATATCTACCAACGTATGGATTTTTTTTTACAAAATATAAACTTATGGGTTAAGTTTTATATTCAAAATTTTTGAAACCATGAGATGAAATGCATGTCCAAATGCTGATTTCATCTCATAATTTCAAATCATGGTTTTAAATTCTCATGTCCAAACGCCTACTAAGTATGAACAGGATGAAACATAAAAATATTGCTGATAGTTCAGAGTTGGCCACCACTGTGGTTCTGCCCATAAAAAGAACAGGCCAGCTCAGACAAAGCCCCAATAATCATATATACTAATTATTTATTAGGAGACGTAGTTGAATTATTGAGACACAGACTGATATTCTGGGTTGGTCCTCCTACCATTCTTAACATTAGAAGAAGAAAAAGTCTTAAACTATCAAGAGACAGAGAAGATATTGATTTTACGAAGACTATTTTTATTCATAAGTTTGTATTTTCTACGACATTCTTGGAAATTGTACTAGTTTTGGCGACCCTTTAACAACTTGATTGTTGACCATTTCTCCAATCACGCGCTACAAGCCAAACCCAACATTCTTATTTAAAGCTCAGTCTTTCCATGTTGGATTTGGTAAAACAGAAAAAGTTCACTTTTTCTTAAGAAAAAAGAACAGATCTTTGGATTAATCAGCTGTGATAAAGATGAAATTTGGGAAAGAATTTGCTTCCCAAATGGTCCCAGAATGGCAAGAAGCTTATATGGATTATAATAAGCTCAAGAGGCTTTTGAAAGACATCTTGGATTTCAGGCAGAAGAATGCACCATCATCAGAATTTGCATCCACACAAAAAGGCTCTTTACAGAAAAGGATATCTATGTACAGAGCTTTTAGTGGATTACAAAGTAGATTAAGTTTCAAAGGTTCTTCTGGGAATAATAATAACCATGAAGATGAAGTTATTTTAGTGAACTCAGTGCAGCAAGAAGGCTCCCAAGGCCACCATCAAACTAGGTTTCTTATGTCATCTGAAGCAGGTGGAGAATATGAGATGGTTTTCTTTAAAAGACTTGATGATGAATTCAACAAGGTGCTAACTTTTTACAAGAAAAAAGTAGGGGAAGTGAAGGCTGAGGCTGATTTGTTGAGTAAGCAAATGGATGCACTTATTGCACTAAGAATCAAGGTTGATAAGCCTTCAATTGATATGGAAAGTGCACAAGTGATGGATCCTTCAACGACTGATAGTACCTTAACTCCAGCATCAGTGGTTCCTATTCATTTGAGAAGTCGTAAGTCCAATCTCTTTAGATACTATTGCTATTCTATCATTGTTCTATCTTGTCACACCCCAAGCCCCATGACATATATTGTCCCTTTGTTCAACGGACTGAATATCGTGCAGACACAAAAATAAAAAAGTTTTGGCTAATATGATAAAGATACCAATGAGTGTTTTCCAGACTTTACGCCTTTTATTTATGCCAAATAGCCCAGGAACGAGGTGAACTTCCTGTGTCTTATATAGCACTTCACTTTCCTCTCTTTTTCTGATGTAAGATTTGCCTAAGATATGACATGCTTCCTTATTCATAAGTTTGCCGGTCTAGAAGTCTGTCTAACCTTCTCCTTAATCTGCCGTCCATCATAGGTGTCACATTTTGTGTTTTATTTTGTCTTTGTTTTTTTGGGTGGCAATGTAGTAGAGATGGTGAAACAAAGGATTTGATATCTCTGCTGCTGGCACTTGCTTAATTTATCCATTCCATGAGTGCCCTTTAATTTGTTTTGAATTCTTGTTTTTGCAGTAAGGTCACATATGGAAGCAATTCAAGAAGTTGAGATGATTAGTGGAGAAATTCTGGAAGATGAATCAACATCAGGGAAAAAAGATACAACAAAGATGAATCCCATGGGTTTTAGGCCTGCTCCAGTAGAGATTTTGGACAATGTAAGTATCAATATTGAACCCGAAACACCTGTCTCGACTTTAAAAAATGCGATCAAGACTTCAAAATCTCAATTATCATTCAGCAAAGAAGAGCTCAGAAAGGCCGAAGAACAAATAAGTAAGGCTTTTGTTGAGTTTTATCGAAAGCTTAGACTTCTAAAAAACTACAGGTAATGGCGCATTATCATTCCTCCCAGATGAATTATAGGTGTTTTTCTGTTCAATTCAACTAACACGTCGCTACTTAATTGTGCAGTTTCTTAAATGTGTTGGCATTTTCCAAGATCATGAAGAAGTATGATAAGGTACTAAACTGAAGTTATCAGTATTTGGCAATAGAAGTACTCCTATATATAAAGTTTGGCTTTTTAACATTGCAATTTATTGATACAGATCACCTCAAGGAAAGCTTCTAAATCATACTTAGATAAGGTTGATGAATCTTATCTTGGTAGCTCAGATGAGGTATCTATTCCTTCAGTTCCAAAAACTGGTTTCCTCTCAGCATTATTCCACTTGCAACTATAATTTCAACTTTTCAGGTAAATAAGCTCATAGAAAGAGTGGAGGCCACATTCATAAAGCATTTTGTCAATGGAAATCGAAGGAAAGGAATGAAATATTTAAGACCACAAGCTAAAAGAGAAAAACATAGAGTAACATTTTTCGTGGGTAAGCATGCATCATTATTAGCACCAACTTCCTCTTTCTATGTAATCAGAGGTCAAATGCGGTTTTAGGGCGGATTCTGCTGGTTCAGCTGTATACATATAATTAGACCTGTCAAAACAGGTTGGCCCATGCAGGCTTTGGAATTTGATGGGCCATGCCGGGATAGCCCAACCCACCACTAGGTGGGTTGCGGGCCTTACCGGGCCAGCCCATCTTTTTCTTTAATATTTTTTTTTTTTGATAATTCTTTTAAGTTAAATTCTAATTTTAAAAGGCTAACATAAATATTTACAAGACAATATTACATGGTGTTACTATTTGCTAACCAAGTCTCAAACAGTGTTTTCAAAGGCATTTTTGGGGCGAGTTTCAGTTCGGGGCGTATCAAAAACGCTTCGGGTCGCAAATGAAAGGCGTAGCTTCATAGGTCGTATGTCTTAGAGTTTGGGGCGTGAGTCCTGGACGGAAAAGCATAAGCTCCTGGTGTAAAAGCATATGCCCCGTGCGTTAAATTTAATCTGTGCTATTTTAAAGGTATTTTTTCTATAGATTATGTTTTTATTATTAGTGTAATGATATTTATACCCAGCGCACTCAAGCCCACAGGCTGGCCCAACTCAGCCTTTGTTCAAGCCCACGGGCTAGGGGGCTTTTTCAGGCTGGGCTAAAAAGCCTCATTCTTAAATGGGCTCCCAAAATTATAGCCCAACCCTATCAAATCACGGTTGGGCTGGATCAGCCCAACGGGCCTAGTCCATATTGACGACTCTACATATAATAAGATCATATCTCATTTGAATCAACTAACTCTAATCCTTGATTCGCCTCTATCCGAGGTTACCGGTGATGCATCATCTTTATCCAGGATAAGTACTTAGAAAAAGTACTGCATCATAACGATATTTTTAGAGACATCTGGATTGACCTGTCATCTCAATTGTCAGAACCATATGTTCACTTTAGTAACTGATATAGTTTTCACTAACAGGTTTGTTCTCTGGCTGCTCAATAGCATTAGTGGCAGCTATTGCTGTATCAATACATGCAGGAAACCTTCTAAAGCACGAGGGTCGTGGACAGTATATGGAAAACATATTTCCACTCTACAGGTGAACTAACGATCTGTCTTTCCCCTTGTTTGTCTACAAGCCAGATCACATTTTAAGCAATACAAATGAGTAATGCAGCCACATCTTTGCAGTCTATTTGGATTCATTGTCCTGCATATACTCATGTACGCGGGGAACGTATACTACTGGAAGCGTTTTCGGGTCAATTATTCCTTCATATTTGGCTTCAAGCCAACAGCGCTAGGTTACAGACAAGTTCTCCTCCTTGCTTCTGGTCTTTCAGTACTTGCATTGGCTGCTGCACTCTCCCACCTGGATATGGATATGGATCCGAAAATACGAAGGTTTGAGACAGGGACTGAGCTGATCCCACTTGCCCTTGTGATTGTAAGTCTAGAAAAACATTAGTGTTTCTTTTACTTTCATTCTACAACTGATCTATACAAAATGTTTCAAATTTCTAACCCCTCAAATGAACTTAAATCTTTTTCCAGGTCCTGCTTCTAATAACTTTTTGTCCTCTGAACATCATATATCGTTCAAGTCGTTTCTTCCTTATAAGATGTGCCTGGCACTGTCTATGCGCTCCCCTTTATAAGGTACCAACAGTTTTTTAAGAGATATACAGATTCACGCGCATTAACATCATACTAAAATGTCTCACATCATTTTGCAGGTTACTCTACCAGATTTTTTCTTGGCAGATCAAGTTACCAGCCAGGTTTGACACTAAGCTTTTTTTTTAAAAAATGGAGAAATTCTATATTTTACCAAGAGAGGATCCAAGAAGTTGACAAATCAGTCAGTGTAATGTGCAAATTTTGCATTGCTTATCAGAAAGAACTGTAATGTGGTCTTGCATTTCAGGTTCAGGCAATTAGAAGTTTGCAATTCTATGTCTGCTACTATGTGTGGGGCAACTTCAGGACAAGATCAAATAAATGTCAAGAAAGCAGTGTTTATCAAATCTTATACATAGTCGTCGCAATTATTCCCTTTTGGTCTCGGTTTATTCAGGTGTGAGAATATTTGCACACAAAAAATGATCATTTTGACCATAGATATCTTGTCAAATATTTGATATGGTGCTTTGTGTGACTGCATGATATACAGTGCCTTCGTCGTTTATTTGAAGAGAAAGATTCGATGCAGGGGCTTAATAGCCTCAAATATTTCTCAACTATTGTTGCTCTAGTGATGAGGACACTTTATGATCAGAAAAGAGGAACCTTTTGGAGAGTAATGGCCGCATCAACTTCAGGAATTACTACAGTTGCAAACACTTACTGGGACCTTGTCATAGATTGGGGTCTACTGCAAAGGAATTCCAATAACCGTTGGTTGAGAGACAAACTTGTTGTGCCACACAAGATGGTCTACTTTGTTGCCATTGTAAGAGCAGACACTGGTTTCAAAAAAATGATTGCCATATAAAACTTGCAGTGAAAGTTTTTTGATTATTTGAGTGTAAATGCAGGTTCTTGACATTATTCTGAGACTAGTATGGATGCAGTTGGTTCTAGATATTCAAGAACTACCATTTCTGCACAAGAAAGCATTTGCTGCAGTTGTTGCCTGTTTGGAAATCGTTCGCCGAGGCATATGGAACTTTTTCAGGTCTGAAGCATTATCTATCCGAGTTAACTTATATACACTACAGTGTATAGAGTTTTTACATTATAAGGTCACCTAAGAGATAACTTCCATCCATAGAATTGGAATGGAGAGATTACCTGCTACACAAGTTAAAATACATTGATAGTGTAGAGATTTTTTACAGAGTCTGTATATATAAGTTAAAGAGCAGCTAAACTGTTTTCTTTGTTCAGGTTGGAAAATGAGCACTTGAATAATGTTGGGAAATACCGTGCCTTCAAGTCTGTACCACTGCCTTTTAACTACGATGAGGACAAGAGTATGTAAAAGGAAATCAAAGGGAACCACAGCACTCAACAATCAAAATGATTTTTCTGTTCTCTTGGTTCCCCTTTCTTGTATAATTCTTTGATTCGTTTGTCAATGGTGTTTATAAATATAATTTTGTTCGTGAAATTATACAGCGAACCTGTCAAGGTATAGGACAAAAAAATGTAAGTCTCAAAAACACTTGCTCATAAAAAGTCTCAAGGAAATCGTGCTTGATAATTTGGTTGATTCTCCTTACCAAGGCGTACTGCTACCAATCCAGGTTTTCACGAAAATTGTTAGCATTTTCTTTGGCCCATGAATCCATGATTGATGCATGGAATTAGCATAGCCACGCGAAAACAATAGCTGAAGAATACAGCTAATAATATACACGCATCCAGCTTTCTTCATCAAAAGAATTCCAAAATATTTAACAATGCTTTGAATGCTTGAGGTCCCATATATCTATTCAAAATTTAACATGAAAATGGTCGTAATTCATCTAATTCTTATGTAAAATAAGCCCCCAATCAACCGTAAGTGAACGCGAACATAGAAGACTGGAGGAAAAGAATACACAATAATCAGTAAAGACGGCTAACATAGTACCCTTTTCCTATATGAAAAATATGAGAACAGTGAACACACCAGTAAATCCACATGACTTGACATTTAAGCATTTTTCATCTTATCTACAGTTGATATGCTTATGTTTCCAATAGTAAAGACGGTTTATGTCATCACTGGTGTTACCACTAAACTTCACGAAGATTAACAATTTAAATTCTAGAGAAGTTACCTGTTAGTAGGTGAAAATCATGAAAGCTCAAAGTTTTAAATCCCTGCAAAGACAAAAAAACGTAATGCGATTTCTTAATTGCAGAAAGCGATTACTGTAACTGTAGCTATTTATCATTTTCTTTTTAAATGCTGGGCATAAAACATGTTTCCCTGATTGCTCAGAAGCAGTCATAGAAGTTTCGGAAATGTGAAACCAAGTGAATGGGTTCAAATGGTTTAAAGAGTCGTTTCTTGTAATGGGCATCTTGTCAATTTTAGCAAATCTTGGGCCACAACATCGGCTTTCCATTTGGAATTTTTACTTGCGTAACTTCTTTTAAGACTTAATTATTAATAATAACTATCCTTTCATTTAATTATAATTAGTAACTACAGTGATTTTGTAGATTACCATTCGTAGCTATACAAAAATACATAAAATTGGAGTGGCTGAAGTGGTTATTGGGCGAGGCTCTCCCCCTGCCCGCCCAGGTTTGAACCCGCCCAAAAATATTTTTTTTCTTACATATTTTTCTTAGTTTCTTCTCCTTATATTTAAGTGTATTTCACCATATGTATTTGGCTCATATTTGTATCTAGACAAGAAGCTCAAATACATAGGATACAAGACATATGAGACAAATACATATGACATACATTCAAATAAAAAAGTTCAAATACACGTGACATCAGATACATGTGACATCAAATACATATGAGACACAATATGAGCCAAATACATATGACTCAAATACACTCAAAATACAAAGAGAAGAAGTTAGGAAAATATGTAATTAAAGTAATGTTGTTGGCTGTGTTCGAACCTCGGCCGGTAAGGGGAGAACAACTACTGCGTACTTCAAATACACGCGAATTCACACGTATTTTGTTGTATGTTAGCTACGAGCTGTAATTGTGAAATGGTAGCTACGGTTGGTAAGTTCCACCTTTGAGGTAGTTATTCCTGCAAGTTTGCCTTTCTATTTTCCAATCAGATTCAATTGACTGGTAAGTAATTGCACGGTTTCCCTTCAAATGGACTGGTCTTTAATTTTTGTCCTTCAAAATCGAACTTATGTCTAGCGGGGCATAAGTTCTTTAAGGGTGCTGACATAAGTTATGAATATTATGATGCATAACTTATGCCCCTCTAGACATAAGTTTAAGTTTTTGAAGGAAAAAAATTAAAGATCCGTCCATTTGAAGGACAAAAATTAAAGACCGGCACAAAATAGGAACAAAAATGCAAATGACCCACTGGGTTACTGCTGGCCTGTGATCAAATAGCCCAGCAGATTCCAAACGATCCTGTGTTGTGTTGTGTCACTTCGCGGACATCCAACAAAAAGAAATGATCCTTAGTTATTAAGAGAATTTTAGAATTGCTTTGTCAAGCATTTTCCGGTCCCCCATACCAAATCAATAGATGCATGACACATGTTTGCATATAGACTTTTTTTAGTTAATCATGGTCACTTAAAGTTTATCCCAATAAATCACTTAACTATGATAAGTTGATGTGATTTGGCAAGTTGCTCATCACTGGAAATGGAGTCCGGCGCCAAAATGGCTTCTTTTTTAAGCTAATAGACCAAAATAACATCTTTTTTTTTTTTTTTAATACCAACGAAATACCCAAAAAATTACTGTTCCGGTCCGGTAAAAAAAAAAATTAACTGCCACTTGCATTTCGCCACAAGTGCAGCGAAATGCAAAAAAAGAAAAAAATTGTTTGCATTTCGTTACACTTGTGGGGAAATGTAACAAATATATATATATATATATATATATATATTTATTTTTTTTTTTTTTTTTTTTTTTTTTTTATTATTTTTTTTTTAAAAATTTTGTCCCATTTCGCTGGAATATGAATGAAAAACTCCTTTTTTTTTTTTTTTAAACATCGCTTGGTTTTAATTTTATTTTTTTTGTACATTTCTGTTGGTTCAATCCGTTTCAGATGACCATTGAATGGTCACATCAAAATAATATCTTTTGCATTTCGTGACTTAATTTGCGAAATTTTTTACTTTTCTCCGTTTATAAATATTGTCATATCTTTACCTATGGTATATCCTTCGTCTTTCAATTTTTTTTTATCCATCTCATATCTTTCATATATTGTTTTTCTCTTATCTGTTTCATATCCTTCAACTTTTATTTTTTCTCTCATATATTTCATAAAAGATGGCGGAAACTCATGTTAAAGTGTATTTATTTTGGGGTGGTGAACTAATTTATAATGACTAAATCAAAAAATATAAGTAAAAAGTTATAAAATTAATAAATTACCTCAATTTGAAGAAGATTATGGAGCAAAAGTTGAGGAATCCTTGTGATAGGATTAGCAGAAAAAAAGAAAGAATGGAGAACGGAAGAAGAGGAAGAATGGAGAACGGAAGAAGAGGAAGAATGGAGAATGGAGAATGGAAAGGTGCGGCTGCGTGATAGTGATAAGGTAAAATAATTTAAGGTAAAAGTGGAGAGCAGAAAAACGGTAAAAAAAAAATTAAAAAAAAAATAAGGGGTTTTTCGTTCATATTCCAGCGAAATGGAACAAAATAAATTATGTCCCATTTCGTTGGAACACACACAAAATACAAAAAAAAAAAAAAAATTAATTAATTGTTTCATTTCGCGCCGGACTCACTGGAAATGTGCTTGTCTGTATTTCACATGACTAAATTTGATCCAATTTTGTGTTTGAACCCTGTATTTTGGTCAACGGTTGGATGTTGATAGAAGAGGGGTGGAGGGGGAAATAAGATGTTAATTGTTGAAAGTTGGGTGCAATTTGATTTTCAAATGATAAATGATTGAAATTTCACTAACTTTATTTGGAATCAACTTTTAGTGAGGATCAGTATATTTTTAGCTAAAAAAAAGGGTACATTTTTAGCTTTATTGTGTACTTATAAATGTGCACGAGACAGGGAACAAGACCATGACACGAGATCGAGTCATCCTAACCAATACCTAAACAGTGCACAAGCAATAGATGCGGATCTATAGTGTTATTTATGAATTCACATAAATTCATAATTAAATTTCAAATTCTGAATCCACTTACTTCAACCAACATCCCAAACCACCAATATAGATCCCTATCCACTATACGGGAAAAACACTAATATCTCTCTTCCACATCAAGTTTAATTATCAATTCATCACGGATAGGAACAATTAGTACTTGCAATCTCCTCCGACAATTAAATAGTGACTGTACCCTCAGCTATGGAGAATATATCACAAGAGGTTCATTTATAATTTAATATATAATTTTTTATAAATTTGAAAGATGAGAAGAGGGTGGGAAAATCGTTTTACTATCCAAAGAGGATCCATCAGTACACCTAATTGTTTCGCTTACGTGCTTTCAACTTTCGTCGTTTGTTAGGTACGACATGCATTTTGAACAAATGGCCCAAGAAAAGTAGAAAAAAGAGAAGTCACCCCAAACAAATTCCGAAAAGAAAAAGTACTCCTAGTTTATTAGCTTTATATGGCGTTAAGCTCTACGAAACTCATTAAAATAAAGTATGAAAGACACAAGCTTTTAACTTGTCTTTTCTTCATGAACAAAAGATTTGAATGGAATTAGTCTGATCGAGGACTGGCTAATACTATAGGGTATATAATACGTCCAAGCCAAATTAAACCAAACATTTGTCGCGCTTCTTTTTTTTTTTGCTTTATTCTTTTCTTCAGTACATAAGAGTTAGGCCACCAAAACCATGGACCGGAGCGAAGGAAACTATTAGTCTATAACGATCATATGAGTTTTATACATATATCCATATTGTAAAAGAACATTATAATATCAGGTCATTTTTATCTGTTTTAGCAGATAACTTGTCTTATTTTTAGATTACATATACCGATTTTATGATATGATTATTTGTAAATATCTTTTAGATGATCAAATCTTGTAAAAAATTATTTACATTGTCGGTTTTATAAGTTAAACTTAGATGCACGGAAGATTAGAAGGAATTAGTCCTCGATGGCTGATGTTGAAGTTGTCACAAAAGGGAGATCAAGGAAAAATACGAACAGATCTTGGCTCATTACGACTTACGAGCATAGAAAACATGAAGTAGCATACTTTAGAAAATAAATACATTCAACAAAAATACAAAATGTTGGGTAAAAGGTCAACAGACGTGTATGAACCATTGGCAGAACTGAAACACGTGTATAGACCATAATTAATAGTAGTCCCTTCGTCTCAAAATACTTATTCAGTATTATGTTTCGCTTCTCGATAATCGAACGGCATGAACTCTTGAATATTTTAATAAGACGTATTTTTTATCATATGAGAAGAATTGCAACTTATAGTATTTTTTGTATAGTTTTATGAATATTTAAATTTTGATTTTAAAAAAAAAAATTGAATAGTCAAATGCAATCTAGCTTCAAAGATTAGTTAAATTGACTCTCAAGAAGCTAAATGTGACAATTATTTTGGGACGGAGACGAGAGTATAAATTGTCGAGATAATGTTGATGGAAATCAGGCATATACAACGGAAGCAAATAGTCAGGATCGAACTTGCATGTAATATAGACAACACATAATCTAGATTTTAATCAAACATAAAATCAGTACTTATCTCTTGAAGCGTGACCGCGACCTCAAATCGAAAACATCTACGCGATCTTCCTTCAGTTCCACAGTCTGCAGTCTTCTGCTATGTAACCTAACTAGCCTTTAGACAATGAATACTTGTGCAGGCAAGCATTACGACTCAGGAAAGAGTATCCATCTTAGAACTGAAAAGCATACTATATATCAGGGGCGTATGTAGCACATTGGGTGGGGGTTCAATTGAACCCCAAACTTTCGACACGGAGTATAATTTTATGTGTAAAAATCTATCAAAATTGCAATAATAGTAGACATGAACCCCATAACTTTTAAATAAATGGTTTATACGCTAAGAATGTTAAAAGGTTGAACCCCTAAAGTTTAAATCCTGAATCCGCCTCTGCTATATATAACCGCGTTTTAGGGTGCAAACCCTAGTATAAAACGCGTGGGCTTGCTTTTCCCCAGAGAGTATTATTTTTCAAGTCCAAGAATAAGTAGGCATATCAGGGACTAGTAATGAGGCTTTCAATTGTTGTATTAATTCGAAATATGTATGAATTAATCCTACCACAATAAATTATAATTTATTCCACTAAAAAACTGTAATTGCACTCATCGGTTTAATTTCAAAATCTTTCATTAAATCTTATTTAACTCCCCATGTTAAGATTACAGATATCAATCAATTAAATTAAATTACTGACAATTTAATTCATTGACTAATCAAATCCTTTACATTTCGCTTAATTTATATCATGTGACGGATACAAAATCCACATGCAGGGTTTTCACATGAGACTTATAAGTATTCACAAAAGGGTATCATCAATCTCAAAGTCGAGACATGGATTCTATCAACTAATTATTATTTCACAAATATATTTTGTCATTATCCAATTTACCAGGAATACATAGACCCGCAATTGAGTCGTACCTTTTAATAAATCAAGATAATGAACAAATCACATTGATCGTAATAATTATATCAAGAATAAGAGTATAAGTACATTTAATGAACTAGAGAATTTGTTTTATATATTCAGTACAAAAACACTTATCTCTAATTGGTCTGTTCAATACATACAAAATGTATTAGCACAAGAAGACTTATCTCTACTTGGTCCGTTCAATACATAATTTTATCAAATAGCTATACCGATTTTCGATATAATATCAAATGCAATTGGTCTAATTTCTAATTAATTAACGTCTAACCAAACGTTCACGTTAAAATTTTTGTTCATTGTGCAGCATATTTTTTATGGGAATACCAGTTCGTTTTCGATCTTTAAGTTTTTATTAACTGTGAAAGATGTGGAAGGTCAAACCAGTTATGTTTAAAACTTTATTGGTTCAGTTTATCAGTTAAACCGATTTTTGCACACCTTTAGATTCAGGGTCTACTTTGATGACACTTAGAATTTTGAATTTCTCGAGTGCAGAGTATAGAAACTTAGAATTGAATATATCTACCAAAAGAAAAAGTTGAAAAACTAAATAATGAAATCGAAGAATATCTTAAAGAATTTTGATATGAGTATAATAGAATTGATTTTAAAAATAATGAAAAACAAAAAATGAGAAAAAAGAGGAAAGAGGAGAGATAAAACGAAATGGAGAAGAACGATGACAATGAGGATAAAGTGATGGGTCCCATATTATAATTTGAATTAAATACTCCCTAACACATATATCATAGCTATGCCTCAATCATTGTAAATTTTTTCTTCTTTTCTATGATGTGATGTGACTCGATAACAGTGGCGGAGCCACAGCCCGATAAGGGTGTTCAACCGAACACCCTTCGCTGAAAAATTATACTGCTCGACAATCCATCCATCTTTGTGGAGTCTTTGTAACAATAAGAAGCTCATAGTTCTCTCGTGTTATCCAATGTAATAGTTCACAAAATATTACACTATAATTTTTGTTTTAATTTATGTGAACACATTTAATTAGATATGGAATTTAAGAAAGAAGAGAAGATTTTTAAATTTGTGGTGTTAAATAAGTCAAATATATTTTGTGTGGCTATAAATCATTGAATAAAGGTAAATTGTTTCCAAATATACAAAGATGTCATTCTTTTAGGCATAAATTAAGAAAGAAATAGGATCACCTAAATTAAAACGAAAGGAGTATTAAAATATCAACTGAATAAACACATAGCAATAGTATTATAAATTATCAAGTTAAAGAATTACTACTTATTAACTAAAGTTTGATCAAGAAGAGCACACTGATCGGCGGGATAATATGAAAAATATTTTCAACCAAAAAAAAGAAAAAGAAAGAAATGATATTGCAGTCACAGTGCTGAGAAAAAAAAAAGTGAAGAAGAAGAGTAAATGTACATGTCTCTTCAAATTATCACCACTAAAAAGTACAGTGGATGAATGAAATCCGCTCATCTTTAATTCGAAGCCGAGAATTTGAATTTTGGAATGATTAAATCCCGACAGAAAGCACTTTACTTTTTAATAAACCTTACACAATATAAATTTGAATTAATTGAATTAGTAAACATGGAATACCTAATGGTTATGTCAAAAAAGAAGAAATAAAGTATCAGTTGTCTGAAAAAGTAAAAGGAGATTGAAGAAGCAAAATAAACGTGCGGAATTCTCCAAGTTGGAGTAACCAATTGGGTGAGGGTAAACAGAAAGTAAATACAATATACAATTTCTTACATACTACTCCCTATGTTTCAATTTATGTGAACCTATTTCCTTATTAATTCGTGCCAAAAAAATGATCACTTTCTATATTTGGAAATACTTTACCTTCATGCAATGAATTATAGCCACACAAAATATATGTGACTCATTTAGGATCACAAGTTTAAAAGTCTGTTCTTCTTTCTTAAACTCCGTGCCTAGTCAAATGAGTTCACATAATTTAAACGAAGGGAGTACTAAATTGCAAAAGGGTAAACATCGTTTACATCCCAACTATGTTTGAGTAATCAAACTCCCCCTTTAGTTTTGAATAACAAACATTCTCCCCTTTTATTCTAATTGACTTTCTATTTTACCCTTACATTATTAACTTTTGTTTTCTTTTGTTACTTCTTAAAATCATGATATTTTTCATTTAAAAAAAATAATTTATGTAACAAGTTTCTTATAAAAAATAAATATTATCTCCTAGGCAAATGAAAAAGCGAAAAATACTAATTGAGTATATAAGTTAATGATGTTCTATAAGAAAATAAATTAACAGAATAGACAAAAAATTAATTTCAATAAAAAAACTTAAAACTTTAACATTTATTTATACAAGTGAAAAATAACATGTCATAATAACTTTATAAATATGTTTCTATGCATTTAATGCAAAAACAATTAAAAATTGGACCAAGTTCTTAAAATATCTATTTATACTGTAAATGAATTTTGATATATTTAAGAAATATTCCATTAGTAACAACCAAAACTTGTTAAACAATAGAGAATATGAGAGAAGTGAAACTTAAATAAATATACATACATATACATACTTAATGCATATAATATTGAAATAACAATCATAAAAAATAGCATTAGATTTTGTCACAAATTCATAAAATTATTATTCTACTTGTAATGTTAATGAACTTAAATAAGAATCTATAAATACCTAGATTAAAAAATAAAGATTATACTATATAATGTAAAAATGTATTACGACATAATAGAGGATTAAAAAAACAAGGGTGAAATAGTCATTGCATAGGATAAAGAGGGGAGGGTGTCTATTGTTCAAAGTTGAGGAGAGAATTTGACTTTTAAAGCAAAGTTGAGGGGTGAAAATCATTTTCACTCATTTCCAAAAAGATGCAATGAAATTTGCTTGACAGACCAAGGCCCCGTTTGTCTATAGATACCAAAAAAAAAAATTCACTTTTTTTTGGAATTTTGGAGTTGGATTTGGAGTTGTGTTTGACCATAGTTTTTAAAATTGTAGTTTTGGTGAAATATAGTTGTAAAAAAGTGAAAAAGTGAATTTTTTTAAAAAAACAAATTTTTTGAATTTTTGGTATTCCGGAATATAACTTCAAGTTGTATTCGGAATTCTCATGGCCAAACGCTGGTTCAGGAAAAAAGTTAAAAAAAATTCCGGAATAAAGTGAATAATTCTTATGGCCAAACGGGAGCCAAGTCTCCGACGTAAGTAAAGTGATGATGATCGGACAACAAATACATCATTTAAGAGCACACTTGATTTAGGGGTGGGCGTTCGGTTCGGTTTTTTCAAAGTTCGGTTCGGTATTTCGGTTTCGTTTTTTTTAAAGTGGATACCGAACACCGCATTGAATTAGTTCGGTTCGGTACGGTGTTTTAAAGTTCAGTTCGGTTTTGGTTTTCTAATTCGGTTTTTTTGGCATTAGTTAAGCAATAGTCACCCGTTAATAATATTCAAACTTTTCCAGCTAATCGAAGAATACAGACTACAGCATATCTATTCCATTTGCCAAACAAATGGGACAATTGTTTGTTCGTCATCTAGCATAAACAGCAACAGCAACAATCAAAGAATAAAGAAGCAGTAACAAAGAACTAGCAAGCTCATAAAGAAGCAATAAAGAACAACAGCAGCAGTTAAAGCAATGAAAGCAACTACATCAAGAAGCAACCAAGTAAAGAACAATAGGCCCTACCACTCTAATGTCGTGTTATATGATCTTGACTTTGTAAGATGTACAGGGAGAAAACGATTTTTTAGCTACTAGTTAATCAGTGCATTTGTTAAATAAGTGAAAAAGGTCCAACCAAATGATTTCTTTGTAGTCCAACAACTACCAGTCTGCGGCAGCAAAACAGTAACAGCAACAGCAAAAATTCGGTTAAACCGAAAAATCGAAAAACCGGTGATTCGAAACAGAACACCGAACCGAATACCGAATTTGTTATTTAAAAAAATCGGAACCGAACCGAAACACCGAAAACCGAAAAATCGAATTTATTCGATTCGATTTGATTTTTCGATTTTCGATATTTATGCCTACCCCTACTTGATTAGTGGGGGACCTTCTATTTCATGCAATTCAACTTGTCGTTATAGCGTATAGCTAATTTCATGTAACGTACAAGGTCACGACTGAGATATTAATTAGAGGAGAAAAAATCAGGATTAAGAAACACTTCACATAGTGGAACCTATTTTTTATAGTACCTATTACTCCCTAGCGTTTTAAATATATTTCTAGAGAACTTTTGGAGAATAAAAGTCTAGAAAATGTAATCGAATACCCATCAACACTCGTGTCCGCTACTGTCAGAGTTTAAGGTGAATTTTCTAGGTTAGTTAAATTTATTTAGCTTTTACCTGAACTATACATTGCAATACAAATAAAGAGAATTAAAAGGGACTATTTGACTCGAAATATGATTGGGAACAAGAAACACGTTAAATTGTGGATTTTGTTTTGCGTGCCTATTATAGTAAGTATTTTAAATACATTTCTGAAAGGACTTCTAAGAAAAGTCTGATTTCTTTTTCTTTTAATAGAATACAGTATTAGGTTTAAATTGTGACCTTATAAAAAAATGTATCTATTCGTACTCTCTTATACAAAATAGGATTAGAACCATTTGCATATCTTGACAGAGATTTGATGAGGCGGTTTGCTTATTAATATTTTATAATATCTATAGCCAATCTCCTCCAGTCGGCATGCTTTTGCTTTCTACTATTTGAACGGTTTTGGTCAGCATTCATGATTTAAAAACTAGAGATTTTTGCTTTTAATGGGTATGGTCTTAAACATGCCCTCTAATAGTGGGTAAATATTTTCTCATTTATCTAAGTCGAGTAATTAGTAGAGTTACCCACTACTTCAACTAAAGAGATGAGAAATAGGATATAACCGGTGAAATAACACAATAACTCTGTGTCATATTAGTTGTTCTGTTTCGTTTTTTCGAGAGTCATATTGACTAATTTTAAGAGCTAAATTAGATTAGATAAATTCAATATTTTAAAATTATACAAAAAGAATACCACAAGTTGCAATTCTTCTCATATTAATATGATTAAAAAATATATCTCAAAAAGTTAGTCAAAGTTTATATAGTTTGACTTCTAAAAAGGAAAAGTGGACAAATAAAATGGGACGGAGGGAGCATATCCAATATAACAATCGCAAACTAGTCGATCACCAACATATCAGGATATGTTATGAGTTCATATGAACTTAGAAGTTTTTAGTTCAGACTCTATATATGTGTAAAGAAAATAATTAAATAAGTATAAATACTCCCTCTATTTCAATTTTTTTATCTTTCTTTCTTTTTTAGTCAGTCTAAAAAAAGAATGTTTCTTTTCTAATTTGACAACTCTTTAATTCTTACATCCACATGACATATTTAAGACCACACGATTAAATAATATTTTGGTAACTTTAATATCTTTAATTTAAGACCCCATTCAAAAATCTTCTTTTATCCTCTTAAATTTTGTTTATAGTCAAATTAAGTTAAGACTCATGGGTTGAAATGGAAGGGAGTAATATATTTCGAACCTGTCATGAGCTATGAGAAAAACTCAGAACTCTGTAAAGATAGAAATCTTAAATGTGACCACTATCAATTAAAAAAAAAAGTTGTTAATGGGGGCCACGAGTGCATTTTCAATTGGTGAATAGTTCAAAGTTGGCAACCAGTGTTGCCGTGGTTCTGCCCATTGAAAAGAACAGGCCAGCTCTGACACAGCCCCACTGGTAGGTACATTATTACTCCGTAGCTGAAATATTGATTGAAACACAGTCCCACACTGACTTTCTTGGTTGGTGCTTCTGCCATTGTTAATATTTAATATTACAAGCAGAAAACTTCTGAAATCCCCAAACTATCTAAGATAAAGAAAACCCGTTGATTTTAGCAAAGACTATTCTTCAAAATCTTGTACTTCTCCTTTTTGAACGACCTTCTACGAAACGTACTACTGTTAGCGACCCTTTAAACTACTTGATAGCTGACCTTTTCTCTACTGACGGCTACAAGCCAAAAGCCCAACACCAACATTCTTATTTAAAGTCCAATATTTTCATATTTGGTAACACAAAGATACATACTCCCCTTCTTTCTTAAGACAAAAGCATACTTTGGATTAATAAGTTCTGATAAAGATGAAATTTGGGAAAGAATTTACATCCCAAATGGTCCATGAATGGGAAGAAGCCTACATGGATTATAATTATCTAAAGGGTGTGGTGAAAGACATATTAAAATTCAACAAGAAAAATGCACCATTACCTGAAGTTGCAGCAACCCCAAAAGGCTCTTTAAAGAGAAGAATATCTATGTACAGAGCCTTTAGTGGACTACAAAGTAGATTAAGTTTCAAAGGTTCTCCTAAAATAGACAATGAAGATGAAGAAGTTATTTTAGTGAGTGCACTGGAGGAAGAAGGTTCGCTGGGCCACCATAAAACTAAGTTTCTTATGTCATCTGAAAAAGGTGGAGAATATGAAGTGGTTTTCTTTAGAAGACTTGATGATGAATTCAACAAAGTGTTAACTTTTTATCAGAAAAAAGTAGGGGAAGTGAAGGCTGAGGCTGATGAGTTGAGTAAACAAATGGATGCACTTATTGCTTTAAGAATTATGGTTGATAAGCCTTCGATTGAAATGCATAGTGAAACCATAGATGATAGTGCCTTGTCTCCAGCATCATTGAAAAGTCCAGGTAACTCCAATCTCTACAGATACTATGGCTATTATATTACTGTTCTAACTTTTTGAAAATTCTTTTCACTCCTTTGCTGTACTGAATATCTTAATTTTACCTTTTATTAGAGGTCGTTCATACCATTGCCGTAACAAATTGTTCCATATTTGCTTTTGACAGTAATGGAGGTTCAACCTTAAGTACAATGGAAAGTAACATTAAACGAGCTCGGTCCGTTTTTCAGTCAGTCCGAAAGTCGATGGTTTTCGTAGTGTTTTTTGGTAGTCACCATTAGTTTTTAAGTCCATTCAGTTAGTTTGACCAAAGGTGCTCCACTTTAGCAAACTTAAGAGATTAAAGATGCTCATGGTCATATTTAAAGGACAAAAATAGACTTACCCCCATAGATAAGGAATAATTTTGGCTAAAAAATCTCTGAAGTAGACTCTTTTTGTTGGAACTTCGTTAAAATCAAGAACAAATATGTAACTTTCGACCTTTTCTTTTTCATTTGGTGGCACTGAAGCATTATGGGAAAAACAGAAAGATTTGATATCCCAGCTGCTGGCAATGATTTTTTGAATTCTTGTTTAACATCAATATAGGTGGATCACACATGGAGGCAATTGAAGAAGTTGAGATGACCGGTGAAGAAATTGAGGAAGATGGATCATCAAGAGGGAAAAGAGATACGCCAAAGCACGTGCGTTTTAGGCCTGCTCCACTAGAGATTTTGGACAATGTAAGAATCAATATTGAACCTGCAACACCTGTCTCGACTTTGAAAAATGTGATGAAGAATTCAAAGGCAAACTTATCATTCAGCAAAGACGAGCTCAGAAAAGCTGAAGAACAAATGAAAAAGGCTTTTGTTGAGTTCTATCAAAAGCTTCGACTTCTGAAAAGCTACCGGTAATGGTTCATTTTTTTCTCCAACAAATGAGGACTTATAGTTGTTTTTGTGTTCAATTCAACTCACACTTTGCTACTTATTGTATTAGTTTCTTGAACGTGTTGGCGTTCTCCAAGATCATGAAGAAGTATGATAAGGTACTACTACGCTGAAGTGATCACTATTTGTCAACAGAAAGTATAAAGTTTTGCCTTTTAACCTTGCAATTTTTTGATACAGACCACTACAAGGAAAGCTTCTAAATCATACTCTGAGATGATTGATAAATCTGATCTTGGTAGCTCAGATGAGGTACATTTCTTTCAGTTTCTAAAACTGTTTTCCTCTCAGCATTATTCCACTTGCAACTATAGTTTGAGCTTCTCATCAATCTTTACTTCTTCTTTTTTTCAGCTTACTAAGCTCACAGAAAGGGTGGAGGCCACGTTCATAAAGCATTTTGTCAATGGAAACCGAAGGAAAGGAATGAAATATTTAAGACCAAAAGCTAAAAGAGAAACGCATAGAGTAACATTTTTCCTAGGTAAGCATGCATCCTTTATTAGCATCAAGTCGCTTGCATCAGAATGATATGTTTATTTTAGTAACTAATATATACTTTTCACCTACAGGTTTGTTCTCTGGCTGCTCAATAGCATTAGTGGCAGCTATTGCTATATCGATACGTGCAGGACACCTTCTAGAGCATGAAGGTCGTGGGCAATATATGGAAAACATATTTCCACTCTACAGGTGAACTAACCATCTGTCTTTTACAAAGTCGTATTGATTTTTTTTCAAATGTTTGTCTACAAGAGAAACCATGTTTAAGCAATACGTATGAGTAATGAAGCTCTAACATTGCAGCCTATTCGGATACATTGTCCTCCATATGCTCATGTACGGGGCGAATGTATACTACTGGAGGCGCTTTCGGGTCAATTATCCCTTCATATTTGGCTTCAAGCAAGGAACAGAGCTAGGTTATAGACAAGTTCTCCTCCTTGCTTCTGGTCTTTCAGTACTTGCATTGGCTGCTGCACTCTTCCAACTGGATATGGATATGGACCCGAAAACAAGAAGCTACGAGACATTTAAAGAGCTGATCCCACTTTTATTGGTGATTGTAAGTGTAGAAAAAACATTAGTTCTTCTTGTACTTTCAGTCTACAACTGATTTATACAAACTGTTTCAAATTTCAAACCCTCTAATGATGTTATATCTTTTTTTCAGGTTCTGCTTCTGATACTTTTTTGTCCTCTGAACATTATATATCGTTCAACTCGTTTCTTCTTTTTAAGAACTGCTTGGCACTGCCTATGCGCTCCCCTCTATAAGGTACAAGCAATTTGCTTAAGAGATTTACAGATTCACACGCACTAATAGCACAGGAAGTACATAGACACTAAAATGTCGCACATCAATTTGTAGGTTACTCTACCAGATTTCATATTGGCAGATCAACTTACCAGCCAGGTTTGACACTCGGCTTTTTTCTAAATGGGATCCAATAAATTCATAAGTCAGTCACTATGATGTGCAAATTGTGCAGTACTTATCGGAAAGAACTATAATGTGGTCTTGTATTTCAGGTTCCGGCAATTAGGAGTTTGCAATTCTATGTCTGCTACTATGTATGGGGAAACTTCAAAACAAGATCAAACACATGTCAAGACAGCAGTGTTTACCAAGTCTTACATATAATTATTGCAATTATTCCCTTTTGGTCTCGGTTTATTCAGGTTTGAGAATTTTTACACACAACAAATATCATTCCCATTTCCTACTATAGATATCTTGACAATTATGTATGATTTCATGATATATACAGTGTCTTCGTCGCTTATATGAAGAGAAAGATTCGATGCAGGGGCTTAATGCCCTCAAATATTTCTCAACAATTGTTGCTCTTGTGATGAGGACACTATATGATCAAAAGAGAGGAGTCTTTTGGAAATTAATGGCAGCATCAACTTCAGGAATTACTACAGTTGCAAACACTTACTGGGACCTTGTCATAGATTGGGGTCTATTACAACGGAATTCCAAAAACCCCTGGTTGAGAGACAAGCTAATTGTGCCACACAAGATTGTCTACTTTATTGCCATTGTAAGTGCAGACACAAGTTTCAAGAAAAGATTGCCATATAAAACTTGCAGTGAAATTTTTTGATTTTTCGAGTGCAAATGCAGGTTCTTGACGTTATTCTGAGACTAGTATGGATGCAGTTGGTTCTAGATTTTCAAGAATTACCACATCTGCACAAGAAAGCATTTGTTGCAATTGTTGCTTGTTTGGAAATCCTCCGCCGAGGCTTGTGGAACTTTTTCAGGTCAGATGTGTTACCTATTGAGTTTAACTTCTATACACCGACTATTTAAAGAACTTTTACATACATTGCCATGTCACCTAAAAAATAACTACTCTCCCTAGAAAGTGGAATTAGTAGCGACAGGTTACCACTTACCTGGTAGTCTACTACTACATATTAAGATACTGATATAATTGTCCGTATCTATACATAAGTTTAATCCTATCTATTTCATAACAGAAATTTGATGAGTTGCACCGATATTTGTGTGTGTTTATTTAACGTCACATAGAAGGTAGTGGTTCTATCTAACAGTAGCTCTGCTTCTTTGATTGTTCAGGTTGGAAAATGAGCACTTAAATAACGTTGGGAAATATCGGGCCTCCAAGTCTGTACCCCTGCCTTTCAACTACGACGAAGACAAGAGTTTGTAAAAGGAAATCAAAGGAATCCAGAGTACTCGAGACTCAAAAATGATTTTGTAGAATTCTTTGATTCATTCGTCAATGGTGTTTATATTGTTCATGAAATTAGAAATTGAAAGGTATAGGACGAAAAGATAGTTGATTCGAGCCTCTAGATTAAGGATTGCATACGTACTATAGAAACTGGAAAATTACAACAGTACAAGATCTATTTCGACCCTCCAGAAGATAAATCCTTAATCAGGAGGCTGAAAATGTCCATTATGTTTGTGCTTCAGATTTCTACGTTCCATATATTGTTGCATCTTCTACTTAATGTACCTTTAGCTGAATTCTTTTCCTGTAATCATCGCTCGTATACATAAAAAACTTGTTTAGATCCACACGGGACATTTTTGCCCATGAATAGTCTCAATGGAGACGTGCTTGATAAATGGTTGACTCTCTACCAAGACTTGCTTACAACCGATGCAGCGTTTCACGAAATTTCTAGGAATTTTCTTAAGCCAATGATTGATGTATGAAATTAAAAAAACCACGAAAAAGAAACAATAGCCGAAGAACACAGCTCAGATATATCCGTCCAGCCTTCTTCATCAAAAGAGTTCCAAAATGTTGGTCAAAGCAATGAATGTCTGAAGTCCCACATCTATTCAAAATCTTAGATGAAAATGACTGATAACTTCTTTAGGATATGACTCCAATCAACCATAAGCGAGCACGACAATCGCATTGCCAAGAAAAAGAATACAGATTCGTAAAGACAGGCAAAAATTACACGCCAAGTCAAATTAACAAATAGGAGACATAACACGCCATTAACTTCACATCTCAGATATATCCGTCCAGCCTTCTTCATCAAAAGAGTTCCAAAATGTTGGTCAAAGCAATGAATGTCTGAAGTCCCACATCTATTCAAAATCTTAGATGAAAATGACTGATAACTTCTTTAGGATATGACTCCAATCAACCATAAGCGAGCACGACAATCGCATTGCCAAGAAAAAGAATACAGATTCGTAAAGACAGGCAAAAATTACACGCCAAGTCAAATTAACAAATAGGAGACATAACACGCCATTAACTTCACATCTACTGAGCAAAAATTACGACACAGAGTCAGATTAACAAATAGGAGACATAGCACACCATTAACTTCACATCTTCCGCAGTTTGTATATCTTAAAATGTTTTGACCTATAAGAGTCTCAAACAAATGGGAATTCTAGATAACCAACAAGCTTTTGTAATCCAAGAACTAGTAAAGTCGCGTTAGTGCTAAAACTTATAGATGGAGCGAGCGATTTATTCCAGAACAGTAGTATACAATGAAGAAGCAAACCATTTTATCTCCCTCAGTCAACAACAAACCACTGAGCAAAGATCAATAAGAAAAACTAGAAAGGTGAATTCTATTACGGTGGATGGGAATCCTCAAGGTGAATTCTATTACGGTGGATGGGAATCCTCTTGATCCGTCTCTTTATCACTCTGAGAGCCAACCAACGGGTCCGAATCAGAGTTTTCTGCAGTTATAGCGCCTGTGCTATCGTTATCTTGGCTACCAAAGATATATGAAAATGATAATGGATTATACGTGGAGCTTGCCTTCTTCAGTCCCTGAATAGCTTTGATTGCCGCAAGTGTACTTCGATATATATCCACATTTTCTTCCCCAAGTGGCAATGCCGGAGAAACATTTGAAGCATAAGAAGTAGTTCCTCTCGTCGGCTCTTCTGCAGTAGCATCTGATTCAACAACTTCTGCTTCCAAAGGAAATAGGAGCTCCAGATTTTCCTCACACTCACGGACTAATCTATTTAGAGGCTCCGTTATAAAGAAGGGCTGATCAAGAGCAAGTTGTGTGAAAGGAAGACGCAACAATCTCCCAGTTCGTTTATCAAACTTCTTCAAAATCTTAACAAGACCTAAGGGAACAAAACAATTTGTTTTAGAAAGCTGATGGGACATACCTAGCATAAAAATTAGACAGTTGAAACAAGAGCAGTACAACACTTGAAACACAAATGCTTGAGAAATGGTAAGTAACAGATATATATGCATAAAATAGAGTGTAAATGCTGCAGTACCTGCAAAATTTAGAGAGCTGTAATTTTTCAGAAGAACCATCTCCCCGTGTATGGCAACGAAGTCTTTACGTATTCCCATCATTTCATCACTAAATTCACTATCTTTTGTGAAAACTCCATCTTTGCCACTCTTCTCCTTCAGTCTTTCAATTCGTTCCTTCAATTCCTGGTAAAGTAGATGCAATAGGATCAATTGCCATACCAACACGATTACGATTGATAGCCGCATATTTTAATGTTTATTCATTTTTCCACTTTTGAATTTTTACATGCTTACTCTTGGGTATATTTTCTTGAACCCGTCCTTCCGGATCCCTACCTCTCCATAACCAAGAAAAAGAGAGAGAAATAAGAACATCCTATTTTTCGTCCCTTTCTGGGACTCCATTAGAGAGACTGATTCCAAGTCCAAATGCAAAAAGTTCCTTAACAAATTCAAACCAAAATACTTTTCCTTATCCCCCATCTACCAACACAACTTTTGTCAAGGACACCACAAGCAAATGTCATCCTCAACAACATAATAACAAATCCAAAGAGAATGAACTTCTAAATATCATGTATTGCATAACTCATTTCACCACCAAACGATCCTACTACAAGACTAACGTAGATATCATTCATATCAATCTTCCATCCAAAGCGTGAAACAGATAAGAGTAACTAGGAAAGTGCAACTTCCTCCCTTCCAAAATCCATCCAATTTTGATTAGTGCAATGAAAAAGAAACAAAAGCTAATTATGATATCCCACCAAATGTCGTTGTCGAGACCAAAGATAGCCTCAGCCTGTGCATGATTCAGATAAAATGTTCATCATTCATGAAAATTTAACAACTTTTATAAAGCTAGCATTCTGCAGACTAGACACAATTTAATCAAATTAAGGGGAAAAATAAGAGACTGACAGTCATTAGCTAAAGGAGGCTGAAAACGAGAAATGTGATAAAACAACTATAACTCGGTCCCAAACAAGTTGGAGTCGGCTGTATAAATCCTCACATTCTCCATTTAAATTCATATCATGTCAGCATTATGCGGAATAAAAATAAAAGATAAAGAGTATTTGAAGTTCTCTATATTTATTAATTGATGTTCATGCAAATGAAGAAAGACAACTACCAAGTCATAAATGTCTCGCAAACAGCACATACTTTCAACTTGAGTGCTTTTTATCTCTAGGACAAGTGCTTCAATTTAAATTTTACATGTTTATCTGTCATCCTACAATAGTTTTATACAAAGCATACAAGTTGATATATGCAGCTTTTAACTCAAATTTACATGTTTATCTGTCATCCTACAACAGTTATATAAGAAGCATGAAAGTTGATAGATGCAGCTTTTCCCATTATGACGAAAGTATTTACCTTATAAAAAAAAGTTGATAGATGCAGGTTTTAACTCAACAATTTCAGCTCAACTTTAATGTATGTCAGCAAACTTGTGCACTTAAATTACCAGTAAAAGTAGCCAAGGACCAACTAATTAGTAGTGTATCAAAAAAAAAAAAAAACTGCTAGACTGCATGTGCCACTACCATCGACTGTTAGCATTACTCATAGCTAACTCCTACTATGTGTTTAAAACTGACAGTGACAAGCCACTGACAAATGTAAACAAATAGAGCATAAAATTAAGCCATCAAACCATTGATCGACTTAGCTACTAATTAACCATGGTGGATTTTAGAGTTGCTAGTATGTTCATGCGTCAAGTATACCGAACTTCACCTATATGAAAGCAAGGGTTTAAATTTCATCTCTTAATTATGCATTAGCAACACCCAGAGAAGCAAACTGTACAATATGGACAGCGCCAAACCGTTGTGATTGAATTCATATGCAACTGAATGCAAGTTCAAACTGCAAATTCAATATTTAGGTGTCTATCTTACTTAATCCACTACTTGTGCCCACATGAGACACATGCTTATTAACAAAACTTGCAGTTGATAATAGCACAATGAACCGACAGTTGTGTGACAAGAGAAATAAACCGCCAACCCGTTGCCTAACTGGGCAGTAATCATACAACAATGATGAAACTAATTGGCAGCACCATCAAATTTGGAGGGACTTTCATAGGCAATCTAAGTTAGGGATGCCATGTTATACGCATCTGCAACACATGAAAGTTCCTTCCAAGTCCTTTTTCTTTTTTCATTTTTTGGGAGTGGGGTTAGTGGTGGGGGATGGGGGAACCATATGAGTGTCTTCATCAAATAAGTCGGTGATGCACCAGTTCACTCTTACAAATTTCTGTCTTTGGTGTTGAATACCACTTAACATTTGGGACTATAGTAATTTTTTGAACAATCTGGTCATGCAACTTCATACTTCCAGACTTCTAGTGGTAATTGATACTAAAGCCGTGTCAATGAAGTGACCTACTTTTTTTCATTCTTTGTTTTCCTTTGACCAAAACAATGGTGATATGTCTTAGTAAATGAAAGCAGTCCCCAAATCTACAATTAACATAAACTATTACTACGTTATACTACTTCAAACTTAATGCGCATCTCTTTTTCTTTTTTTATCTGGTAAGGTGGAATTTCATTAAAATTTCATCCGTAGATGCGGAAGGCAAACTTAATGTACATCTTACTGCTAATCCTTCCATATTATCAAATGCCACGAAAATATTTTAAACACTCTTTGGCCAACATCAATATAACAATTTGTTCAAACATGTTATTTTAAGCATTGCAATAAAATGGAGCTGAATAGAGTAGAATGGCATTTAAGGATTCATACACCTGATCTGAGATAAAGGCGTAGTTGGTCATCGTTGGATTGACTGGCTGATTGTACACTACTTAACTATATAAATCAAGGTAGGCTGTTCTGCTGATTAAGCTCCCAAGGGTTGGCCAAGTAATCAAAGAAGTGGGTGAAAACCTTGGAGACAACAGTTCAACTACAAATAGAGACGAAAAAAAAAAAAAAAAAAAAAAAAAAAAAACTAAGTGATTTCTTCCCATCTACCTAAGTACCCAGACCTATGTTGATGGAAGATAACGATGGAATCAAGGTGCACGCAAATTGGCTCAGACACCACCGTTATAAGATTTGGCGCGCAAATTGGCTCAGTAAAGATAAGAAAGAAAATATAGATGATTCCTTCCCATCTGCCTAAGCATTGGCGGATAGAGTTACCCATACCTCTAGGGTGGGAGGTTGCAGGGACCCGGAGAAATCGAGGTGCGCTAAAAATACACATTCTCTCGGACACCACTGTTATAATATATAAAAAGAAAGATAGGTCGTGTTGATTAAGACAGGAGGAGTATAATTTAAGACATGAGCCATTTCATTAAAACAGCTCAACAGATTGGAAAGGCACTTAGGTGGAATATACCATCAATATACTCTTATGCTTCAGCTTAACTAAGAATATTCTCAAAGTAGCTCCTATGATACCTTCTCCCTACCCCACTTAATTTATTAGTTTCTGCATATATCTATCTCCTATCTATGGTAGGGAACGGACTATTAAGTTCTTGCCACCCCTCTCAAGTTCCTCATAATCTCAAATATTGTCATCAATTTCTATAATTGCAGTTGACCGCTTTATACGTTGGCACAATTCCAGCCCATGCTGCATTCAATCTTTTATGTGATAAATCTCTCCAACCAAGTGATTTCTTCCATCTATTCAAGCCCTGTGATAGAGTTATCAAATTGGTGCAAGTAGACCCATCTACAGAAATTAGTCGCTGCCCCGGACACCACAGTTAATTAAAAAGGAAAAAGGGTGTTGCCATCCAATTCATCATACTCTAAAACTCCATCGTAACAAGCAGTACAGGTAAACCCCTGCTTCACACCTAACATCCTTCACTTTTCATGATCCGTCAAAAGTTTAAACTAAAGCATAATTAATTAAATTCTAAGTTGGGATAATCAGCAGTAAAAAGGGGGGCAAAAAAAAAATGCTTTGAAAATTGAAGTAATCACGAGTAAAAAGTGAACATCACACCTAATCACCGCGCAATTAACAGGATTAATGTCGTAAAATTGAATATGCATCAATAAAATTTTGAGAAGAAACTCTAACAAATTGGGATTCATATAAACGGCCCCAATTATTAAGACGCAGTTAATTGATTGACATACTAATAAGAAACTTGCATGTATACAGTAACGAAGAAGAAGAGAAACCTGGAGGCGAATAATGAATTCCTCCTCTTTATCTACATAGAAATCGTTGAATTTCTCGAGTTCCTCATTCAGAATTCTAACGAACCATTCCTGCAAGTGCGGCAGTGGCGGTGGCGGTGGCGGCGCCGCCACCGGAGGGACATTATCACCGCCGCCGGTAGAAGGAAGGTGCTTGAGAAGCTTCTTTAAGGGCTTGTAACACAAATACTTGTCCCTCCATTGAGGTAGGGTTTCCTCTAAATGCGTTGTAAACTCTTTCCCGAATTTCATAACAAGAATTGATTAATGATTACTCACTTCTTTCAATTCAATTTCACCTTATTTTGATTAAATTAAACAGCTGATCTAATAATTTACTTTTGAGTCTCTGATGTGATCATGTGATGAAAGAACAAAGAGGAATTGTTTTTTAATTAAAAGAGACAAAGAGGGTGGCAGTGGTGGTAAACGCAGTGATTTTTTTTTCTCTTTTTTTGCCTTTTGGATTTTTAAGAATATATATATATAATCTCACCAATGAAGATAACTATGAATGATACGCCTATGCGAGAAATAGTAGAAAATTGGTTTATTCTTTAGGCAACTTGCAGGCTTACGATGGAGTTGGGAATCTTTTATTTTTTTTCTTTCTCATCAGAATATTGATTGATGCAAAATCGACCAATGAGCAAACTCAAAATTCGTGTTTCTAGTAATTGCAGAGTACTGTGACAACAAATAAAAAAGGAAAAAAAAAAAACATCTGAGTTTTCTAAAGCAAAGCAGATGCTTCGTGGCGGAAAGTCAACTTGGGAATTTCGCAATGGCTTTTTATGTGCGTGAAAGAGAATATTCATATTCAAATGGAGATTCAATTCAAGCACTTTTATGGCAACTTTTGCTGTGTTTGTCCTCTCAACGAGGCAACCTACCGTTTCTACTTTCGAAGCTCGTTACATCATATATTACTACTTACTCTCATTGTCTTAACATTTTGACATAAAATTTAATAAATAACCAAAGTTTTTAAAATATGTGATGCAAAATAAGTTTTAGTTATTTATATGGTTATAAATCATCTCATAAAATTAAATTTTAAATATAAAAATGTGTCAATCTTTTTGAGATAAATTAATAAGGAAAGTAAGACAATCTTTTTAGGACAGAAGGAGTATTAACTTTGTATGTCACATCAATTATTAGGAGGAAATAAAATTTCTTAACCTTTTACAATTTGAATAGAAAAAATGTCTTTTCCAGATCTATTATGTGTTATTTTCAGATCTCATATGTGTAAAAAATGAAGATTTCTTGTAAAAATATCATAAAACTAAAAAAAGTTTGTAAAAGGCTAAAAATTCATTTCTCCCTCAATTTAGGAGGGGAAAAAGTCTAAATACGCCAACTTTGAGAAATTGATCGGATATATGGGTGTCAAATATGACCCAAAAGTTGATGGTCAGCTCAATTCGTCCAAATTTTTATGGGTTGACTCAAGATAATTTTTTATTGCCCTGATTCTGGTCCAATCCAGCATAACTCATTTTAAATTGATCTCCAATTTAACCTAATATTAGCTCATTTTTTAATTCACTTTAATTTGGGTTTATTACTTGGGATTACTTTATTTTTTTCTATGTATTATTTTTTTTTCGTATTATGTATCTTATAAATTTGGGGTGTGTTTGATATGAAGAAAAATTATTTTCTACGAAAAATGTTTTTGTTTTAAATATTTACCACGGAAAATGTTTTCCTCGAAAATATTTCCACGAAAAATGTTTTCCTAAACAATAGACTCTTCAAAAAAAATTGGGTCAAGTTGGGCGGGTCATGACCAAGCTCATTTTTAGCCCATTCAAGTCCAAATAACCCTAATAACTTTGGAATTTTTACTCATTATAGCTTCTTTTAAGACCTAATTATTAATATTAACTACCTTTTTATTTAATTATATTTAGTAGCTAATTAACTTTTCTAGATTACAAATGGTAGCTATATAAAAAATACATACCCAAACACATATATCTTTCTTTTTTCACAATCACTACCCATTTCAAATTTTTTATTTCGCAAAACCCTAAAAAATCTCTCTTCCCTTCTCTCAATCACCACACCATGGTCGCGTCTCTCTCTCTTCTCCCTCTCCCTCTGTGCTCACCCCTCCCTCTCTCTCTCTCTCTCTCTCTCTCTCTCTCTCTCTCTCTGTTCACTCTATCCGATGAGGCGATGGCACAGATCTGGCCGTGTGTATTGTTGGTGGCGGCAGCAATGGCACTGGTTTTGAGATAGCGGCGGAGAAGATGACGTAGAGGTGGAGAGATTAGGGTTTTATTGGTGGTGGAAAGATTGGGAGTTTTTTGGTGGTGGTGGTGTCTCAGATTTAGGTTTTTGGTGGTGGTGGTGTCTCGGATTAGGATTTGGTGGTGATGGAGAGATTAGGGTTTTTGGCGGTGGTAGTTTTTCAGATCTGACCGTGTGTATTTGTTAAAAGCCAAATACAAATACATTCAAAAATTTACATCTCACAAATACACTATGTTTGAATGTATTTGTCTTTGTATTTTTTGAGTGTATTTTTGAGTGTATTTTATTAATAGCCAAACACACTGTTTTTTAATGTATTTGTCATGCATTTGAATTTTTTTCTCTTGTATCTGAATGTATTTGTTAAAATCCATTCAAATACACGAAAATTTGAATATATTTGGCTTCATATGTAGTTGAAATGTACACAATGTATTTGAAATACATTAAAAAAAAGCCACTGAAATACATAAAAAAAAATCAAGAAATACATCCAAAAATAAATCACTGAAATACATAAAAAAAGAGACACGAAAATACATTATAGCAAAAAACAAAAAAATCGCTGAAATACATCAAAGCAAAAAAAGAAATCACTAAAATACATCAAAAAAATATATTAATATCTAATTTAATAGCTCCACCGTTAAAGGCTAAAATCAAGGATCTTTTTTTTTTTTTTTTTTTTTTTAATCATGTTCTCATGTATTTGTTGGCAACAAATACACGCGAAAACATACACTGTTTTGCGAAAATGTAGCTACAAATGGTAATATTTAAAAGGGTAGCTACAAATGGTAATATTTAAAAGGTTAGCTACAAATAGTAGGAAACTACAATAAGGTAGTCATTTGAGTAAGTTTGCCAATAACTTTTGGGTCAATCTTAACCCAACCCATTTTATCAACCTAACCCACCCATCTAACACCCCTAACTAGATATATCATGTTAATTTATATCTATATATAATATAAAATTAGGCATAGATAAGGTGATGTGACACCTCTCTATGATCTAGAAAACCATTTATCATTTTTCTCTTTTTTTTTTTTTTTTTTTGCAATTTTTTCCTCATTCATCCTATTAGTTTAGCTTATATTAAAAAGCAGCAATCATTTTTATTTTTTAATTTAATTGAGCATTTAATACATATTCATGTATAGGTCTTTTCATTTATCCGTTTTGCTCATTCTTCCCGATCATGGGTCAACATTCACCACCCATTTAATCTCCAATTAAATTGAGCAATTAATACATAGTAATGTTTATACTATTTATCTTCTTTTCATATTAGTTGTTCCTCAATTTTCCCATTCATGTCTCATTGTGATGCTTCAGCCTTGTGATTTGCAGCTTATGCCTAGAAGTTCAAAGTTAATAGTAATTTTTTTTGGTTTGTTCTCTCTCTTTATATAGATATTATATATGGTGAAGTATATTTAGTTGTTTAAATAGATTATTCGATTCTTAATTATTTTGCATTATATTGTGGTAAGATTATTTTGCATAGTTACTGTATTTTAATTTGTTATTAATTTTACATAATCACTATTACACTTGTGAGATTCATGTGTTATTGGATATACTATCTTGATTAAACTTACTTGTATGTGTCATTTTCCCATCATATTCAAAAGGATCTATTTTATTAAAGTGAAAGGCATGCAACGTTTTTGTTGAAAACTTGACATTTTTGAACCTCATAATTGATCTTAATCAGTACTTGCTAAATTTTAGTAATTTGTCCTTTGCCATCTACATCGAGACATCTGTTACGCTTGGTGATATCTACCTCAATGTTGAATGCTTTCTTCTAAGGTAATTATATACTCTCTAAATACATATTTATGTCCGAAAATATGATTAGATCGATTCAAAAATTGACACAGTGTAATTTTTAAAGTTTTGTGAAACTGAAATTTATAATAATTTATCTTCATTGTTGCACTCAACAAGCATCAACCAAACATAAATCACTATATGTAAAGTAACTCGAAGGACCAAAAGTATATGGTAGATCGAAAATTGAAAAGGACGGAAGGGGCTACCATCGTGAAGAAGACCTTCCAATGGTATATTAGGATTTTAAGAAAATTTGTTAAATTAAATATCTAATGATCACAAAAGAGAATTTATTAAAATAGTTTGTAATATTTTGTTACGTTCTTTTCGTATTCCTAATGATATGCTCATCAATTAAATTGTTTATTCTTTTCCTAAGTCCTAACTATAACAGTTATTTTCATATTCTCTAATTAAATTGAATAAATATTGTGTAATAATTCTATGATTCTTCAAATTTTACAATATATTTTTATGCACTAATTCCTTCATATCTTCTTTTTTAGTTTATGTTGACGTTGGAGAATATTGTCTTTTGGTCACTTATTTTTTTTTTATTAAAATGATAAAGCAGGAAGAAAAATAAAATTTTGATATTTTTAAAACAAAAGAAGGAAAGAAAAAATGAAAAAAGTTAAAGATAAAAAGAGGAAAGGAAAAGGAAAAAAATAAGATTAAAGCTACATAAGAGATTCATTTCTTTAGATACTTATATACATATATAGCAAATGACAAAGAAATAAATGCAATTTAAAGTTTGAATACATGCACAAAAATTGATCGATTTTTCTTGAAATTCTTTTGTTTCTTTACTTTATTTTAAGAAAAAAAAAATTGTTTCACTTTTACGTAGACTATACTAGTAGTTATAAATGACTGGGAAACGCTTAAGTAATGGAAAATCATAGAAAAACATATAAATTAAGTGTTAATAATATAATTGGTTAAAACTTAAAATATTTTACTTCGCGAAGCGCTGATATATTCGCTAGTAGTTGATAAAATATGTATTTACCGTAATAAATATGTGACTATTTTATACTATAAAGGACTCAAATTTGCCCTTGAGCTTTGTGAAGTGCTCCAGATTTACCTCTGAATTTTGATAATTTGTGCATATTTCCTTTTTTTCAATTACCATCCGTCATCGTCGACCCAAATGAATCACCACTATAACTTCTCTTCACATTAAAAAACGCCACTTAAAATATACCACCACTCCACATCGATGACACTCACATAATGAACACAAAAACCACCTCATTCAAACGGTCTCTCTCACATATTCGCCTTTACTATTATGCTTTTCATGTCACCATTATACTTCTATTGTAAGACCAACGATCTTTAACCACTTTATTCTTTTCATGTCACCCTTATACTTCTATTGTAAGACCAACGATGCTTAACTACTATAACCCACCCTTGACCGTCACAGTATCGCTCCAAATGATTTAGAAGCTAAACATTGAATGTCTAGGTTTGTTTTAGCATTAGGAGGTTGATATGGAGCTTTGGAATCGCTACTGGCGATCTGAGAAAGGTTGGTGATGGAATTGTGTTCATTGACTTTTCAGCAAAAGTGAAAAATTAACTTGGTGGTGCTCGTGTTCATTGTTTTGGGATGATTTGAGGCTTGAGGGTGGTTAATTTGAGCTTAGGGGATAGATACATTATGGTTGGAAGTTTTGAGTGTTGACGAAAATGCTGTTGCTATCGCGGGGATAATAAACTCAATTTCGCAAAAGTCAGAGGCAAATCTAGACCATTCAGCAAAGTTCAAGAGCAACTTTGAATTTTTTCTTTAGTAAAAAAAAGGTCATGTGTTGGAAAGCTTCTGCTTTTAAAAAATAAGGGCATATTTAAATCAATTTTGGAATGATAAGGACATATTTAATCCAACTATTAGCGAATGACATTTTAGTGGCATATTTGAACCATCTCCTGTGTCCGAGTATCAAATGCAGGAGGTAAATCATTTATAAAATAAAATGAATTAAGTTATAATGTTAATTAGTATTTTTCTTTCCCAGATCAATATGAATAAATTATAATGTAAGTTGCTAAATTGCCACACCAATTTGACCCAAATCTGGCCACACTTATGTAAAAACCACCATAATCTCTATTGTACAATTTTAAATTAAGATAAACTTTAAGAAGAAAAGATAGAAATGACATTAAGTAAGCATAAATTATTAAATTTGACTTAAATAGTCATATGAATTTACCCTATTTGGGCCATTGTGGCCAAAATAGTGTGGCAAAAAGACCTTATTGTTTAGTATTTTCCTTTCGCAGATCAAAATGGTTTGAACGGGTGAGTCACAGTCTACTTCTCTAACTTAAAATATTTTTTTGTCCATTTTCTTATCTTTTCTGGCTTAAAAGTATACTCCTATTTTGTTACTCCATAATTGAACAGATTTCTTTTACATGCTGACTTGTACTATATCTTCGCTCGTCAAACTTTTATGATTTTTTCATAAGGTTCACCTATCGGTGTCGATTTGGTGAAATAGTTTAATTCAAGCTGACTTATTCTTTTGAATGAATTGATCTGATGTATTGATATTTCAAGTGCATGACCTTAGCTAGTAAATTATGGAAGGCTCATATTAGGGTAGAAGGATAGTAGGTAATTCCATCTATCCTTTTGTACGAATAATCGCAGTTTTGCTCTATAGTTTCTTGTCCTTTGATTTCTGCTACAATCTGTTGTTTCTTCTATTTAGATTATCTTATTTATCTATGATAGTTATTGCTTTTTTTCTTTTTTCAGACTGCTTTACCATGATTTTTTCGCTTTCGTTATTTTCATTTTCATCTTTGTTTTGAATTCTTTTGCCCTTATCTCATCTTTTTTCCCATGATTTCTCTTAAGCCGAGGGTCTTTCGGAAACAACATCCCTACCTTTTTGAGAGTAGGGGTAAGATCTCGCTACACTTTTCCTCCCTGCATCGTCTACATCGCGACATTTCACCTGAGATATGTTATTGTTGTTGTAGTATTGCTATTTTAACCTTTGAATAAATTTGCATCAGCTAACTCGTTAAAATCTTGCAACTTTTTGTTTATTTTCAGATCTTGTACTACTTTTTGAGGTGTAACGTTTAATATTTTTTTAGTGTGTAATGTAGTTTTTTATATAGTATGTTTTAAAATTTGATAGGACTTTCTTCGTGCGTATGATTTTTTTTCCAGTGCTTTTGTTAAATCTAATTAAAAAAACTTGTTAAATATTTGTGAAGACTTAAAGTGTTAACTTTTGGCAAATTTAAAGGACCAAATCTGTGCAGCGCATAATTAACGGACTATTTTGAATCTAACCTCAAACAAAAGAGACCATTTTTGTCATTTTCTCGGAAAAGTTGGTAAACATCACGTCGATTGATCACTTTTAGGCGCATTTTCTTCGTAAAGTGGGATTTGACCTGTTCAACCCACCGAAAGAGAACTTTGTATATAGTCAAATAATAAGTGCTAGGATGAAGAAAAAAAAAAAGAAGCGAAAGTGTTTGAGAGTTGGGAGTTAAGTGTTTCCTTCTCTCCATAGCAACGAGAGACCTGCAGCTTTCTTACGATGATGAGTTCTGGAGTGAGTTCTTTGCATCTTTTCAGCTCAATTTTGTTATTCGTATTACTTACTCACTCCATTTCAATTTGTTTGTCTTGCATTACTATTTAGACAGTTAAAAGGATATTTTCTTTTGATCATAATTCTTTCAAATATGTGCTCCCTCTGTCCCAGTTTATAAGATATATTTATTTTCTTTTGATCATAATTCTTTCAAATATGTGCTCCCTCTGTCCCAGTTTATAAGATATAATTCGAATTTCGAAAGTCAAATTTCTTTATTTTAACCGTCTAGTCAGACATACAATAGGTTTTTTAAAAATAATTCATGTATTTAGAAACTACATGAAAAATGCTATTCCCTCAAGATAAAAAAGAGTGTCCACTTATCAAATCAAAAAAGATTTAACCTTAGTTTTTTAGATTTATCCCTATTAATGTATCTGCAAAGCTTATATCTGCTTGAACTGAGGCTTTTCTTTATCAGCAGAGTCTTTACTGAGGATGTTCTCTGTCTATTTTCTTTGATTGATTCCAAAAGTACTGATAAAATAGTGAATGAACAGCATATTTCAGCCAGTAATTTACTTTCAGTAGCAGTACTTCTAAAAGAACGCCACTTTATTTGATTTCTGTATCCATCGAGGAACTCTTTCAGGGTTAAACTTGATTTATTCCTCCAAGTTTTATTTGCTATTTGTTCCCTTTTCTCCTGTAGGCAACTACAAGCCAAAATGTTGACTACACTCACTTTATATCACTTCCATTGTCTATACATCCTGAAACGGTCAACAAGCTCACCAACTTAAAGAACTCAGTTCTTGGAACTGCTGAAGTTAATCAAGGTGAAAATTCTTATCTCTGCATTTCCTTGTTATGTTTATGATAATAGCTATCCCTGTTTTTTAACCTAGCACGGGGGCTCGTTGCTTCCTTCATTATGTCTTACTCACTGATAAAATTGTCCAATGTTTTTCCACTCAACAGATTTGGGAATTGAGAAGTCCATGTTTACTAATCCAAAAACATTTCACTTGACTGTGCTCATGCTGAAACTTTGGGATAATGACCGATTTAAAGCTGCTTCTGAGGTTATGCAGGTAAACGTTTCCCATTTGCTTCCATTGTAATATCTCTTTCTCCTTCTAACTTTTTTAACAAAAAAAGTGCTTTCCTTTGTCTTTCCAGAGTGTCTCAGCAAAAGTACTTGATGCTTTGGAGAGGCGACCTGTGTCTATAAGACTGAAAGGTTTGGTAAGTCTTTGAGCCTGTTTGGATGGGCTTACAAAAAGCAGCTTATACGCCAAAAAAAAAAAAAATAAGTTGGGGTAGCCCAACTTATTTTTTTTGGCTTAATGTTCGTTTTTAATTTATATTTCTTTTAGATAAGTTTAAACCAAATGGGCTCAATTATAGTTTTTGACTTATTTTAAGCATAAAATGGCTTTAAGCTGGCCAGCCAAACACTCAAAAAAGCTGAAAACAGGCTCTTATAAGCCAATCCAAACGGGCTCTTTATCCAAGTTATACAGTTATGGACCCTCTATATAATCTTTCACTTATCTGTGAACATAAGGTTGTTGCTTTTAATGAGATTTTACAAGGTCGCAATTTTTCCTGTTTGGAACTCAGATTTGTTCTTATCCTGCAGGAGTGCATGAAAGGTTCTCCAGCAAAAGCTTATGTTGTATATGCTCCTGTTGAGGTAATTGGTGGTGAAGCCCGACTCTTACGTGCCTGTCGTATCCAAATTTTTTGGCATCTGATTCCCTCACCATACCCACTTTTTAAAAAAATTCTCTGTTATTTCTAAGGGAATTTAGTACCTGCATTTGTTATTCCTTAGCCTTCCTAGAGGTGATCATTGATGCGTTCACTGAAGCTGGTCTTGTTGTTGAAAAAGATGCAAAACAGAAGTTAAAGGTATAGCTTTCAAGTGTTAATTCTTTATTCTGGTTAAATTTTGTTGGCAATTTCTTCCCCTACATCAAAAACAAAAACAAAAAAGAAAAATAAATTGTCGGCAATTTCTCCAACATGTTTGTCCATTAAGATTCTCTATTGACCATTCAATCTAGTTCTGCGTCTTCCTTGATTTTCCTTCCCCCCACTGACCCGTCCACCTTTTCTCATAAAAGCAATTTATTCATCGCAAGCAAGTCTCTAAAAGTGTCCTAAGGTTGTGGTCTAGTCGTGCAAAACCCTGGTATTTAAGTAGAAAGGGATAAAAGAGCTGGGCCATTATCCACCGAGGGTCGAACCTTGCGGCATTTCCCCTCTGGGATCTCGGCCATCAAAAAAAAAAAAAAAAAAAAAAAAAAACAACGGCCTAAAAGCATAATGTAGAGAATCTCTTAATACAACCAGAAACGATTTGGACCTGTTTTGAAAAGGGAATTTGTTTCACTTACCACCAAGAGTCAAAATGCTTGCATCCATTTTTATTCTTTCACCTTTTCAAATTCAGCATTTTAGAACCTTAACTCATTTTCACCTCTTGCATGCCAACTTTATATGCCTGGAACTCGTTTCTTCAATGCACTTTGCTTGCTGGTGCTTTTCTTGTGGTGTTCAATTGTTTTTGTTCTGGTATGAAGTATTTAAATACTTGTACATTATGCTTCAGCATATGCAAGTATGTTTTCTCTTTAATGCTTACTTTCAAGAAAGGCTTGGCCCCCTCAAACTGTTTCCAGGTTTGCACTTTGATGCAATTACCTTCTAGATATATTCTATTGTCTCTGGTGGTTTTTTTCCTTTACAGATTTAATACCAGAATGCTTGTACCATGAAACTGTCCTGGTGAAAATTGTTAAATTTATCTTCTTTTTCTTTTTGCTATCTTGTAATACAGTTGCATGCCACAATACTGAATGCGCGATACAGAAAAAGGTGACATTTTTAATTCTTTTATTGCAGTCTTGTTTATTTGTCAGCTTAATATCTCTATCATGGTTCTACCAGTTGCATAACCCTCTTTATTGTTAAGGTTGCCACTGACTTGCTGTTCTCTAAATGATAGCAAAAAAAGATCAGAAACAACTGACCCCTTTGATGCGCGAACAATTTTTGGTGAATATGGCTCGGAAGAATGGGGAGAGTGTCTTATCCGTGAAGCTCATCTTTCAAAAAGGTTTGTGTTCGCTGAGAATGGCTATTTCCATTGCTGTGGTTCCATCCCATTTCCTGAAGAGAGGCAGGGTGTATCTGGTAAGGCGAAAAATGTTTTGACTTGGAAAAAGTTTTCCATGGGAAATTAAGTTATTTTATCGTTTGTAAATTGTTGGTCATATATGTCATGTATGCTTATAGTAAATTGTTGAAGACAGATACGGCTCCCAACTTTTTATTGATTTGTGTGTATTTGCCATCTATTTACAGCTTGTTTGGATGGTTGTTACTCATTGAAATATATTGTATTGTAATTTTAATTACAAAAGATCCATTTGATGTAACTGATATGTATGGTGTGGTTCTCTTTTCCCATATGTTATTGATAATATTCCAACATCCTATCTTTTGCCTTTATCCTGATTTTCTATTTAACTCCACTTATGCTATACTACCTTTTCAAATGTTTGTATGTATCTACAAATAATACTGTAAAAACCAGCCAAACTAGTTGTAACGGACTTCAGCATTTATAAAACTTGGAGGAATCATTTAATGTTGAAGTTGCTTAATAGAATGTCGATTCTAATAGTATTTTAAAACAAATTTTAAACATGTATTATTCATCATTATGGGTTGATTTACCATTTTATCAAGGAAAAGTAGATAAAACTTTGTGCGTCATCATTCAAATTCAAGATGTTAACTAAAGATCAATGTATTCATTAATTTAAATCCTTCAACTCACTGGCTTAACAATAAAGATGATTTGGTGAAAATAGAGGGCAGTAGAATTTGAGGAAGGAGCGTTAGTCTGCTTCTCATGCGCGCATTAGGGTGTTAAGCAAATGGGCTTTGTTAGGTTCCTCGTTGGTTGAAATTGCCCGGTTTCTCCTTCAAATGGACTGGTTTTAATTTTTTTTTATTTTTTTTTGCGCGGATTGGCCTTCATTTGGGGTGGTCTTTAATTTTTGTCCTTCAAATTGGTGGTCTTTAAGTTTTACCCCTCACCTAACATCGAGGTTGTGGGTTGAACCCCATTTCAAAAAAAATAAAAAAAATTTCGCATAGTAGATTTTTACAGCAGAATTTTGCAAATCTGTAAATAAATTCGGGTTTTCGCCCTATGCAAATTCTACACGAAGGGCAAAATTTAAAGACCACCATTTTGAGGGACAAAAATTAATGACCACCCCCAGCGAAGGACAATCTTGCAAATTGCCCTTTAATTTTTGTCCCTTCAAATGGGTTGGTCTTTAATTTTTGTCCTTTAAAATCAAACTTATGTCTAGCGGGGCATAACTTGTGGGATATTATGATACGAAAATATAACTTTATGCCAAAAGTTGTATGGCTTGAGGGACATAAATTAAAGATCAACACAAAATATCACAAAAGTGCAAATGGCCTCTTTAATTTTTGTCCCTCAAATCTGTGGTCTTTAAATTTTGTCCTTCAGTACTTTTAGCGTGGCATAACTTTATATTTCGTGCGCCATAAGCTTATATTTTTTGTATCATAATATTCCACAAGTAATCTCGGACACTACAAAACTTTCAAAACTCAACATAAAAATGGCCAAAAACACATGAAACTCCACAAAAGCAGGCACGTTATTCAACTCAAAAAAACATATGCCCAAAAAGCATAACTCCAATTTATGAACACTACAATAAATTTGAAAATACTACACAACTTAATTCCTAATAAATTTATGCCGAGCGAAGCAAAAGTTCAGATTCGACAATAAACGTCCAAACTTATGCGATCAGAGCAGGTTTGGATATTTTTATTAAATGAGCAGTCGGGACGAAAACTAAAGACCACATATATGAGGGACAAAAATTAATGACCGGTGCGTTAAAGGACAGTTCGTGCAAAAACTTCAAATTAAAGACCAACCTGAAACAGGGACATTTATGCGAATGACCCAAATAGTTGCTGCTTGATCACTGAGGCCCATTTTATTTCTCGGTAAACGGAATTGGCCCATTTGGCCCAACCAAGTGTACTTTGTACTCGATAAATAGGGCCAAGCATTCAGGATCCTGTAATTAGGGTTCCTTTCTCTCCATAGCAACCCAATTGCAGCAGCTTTCAATAGGGGATTGGTTTTTGGAGTAAATTCTATTGCATCATTTTATATGAATAATGAATTTGATTGTTCGTAATTCTTTTGTTATGTAGAAATTTGCGCCTGGAAATAGGATTTGTGGCTGCGAAAGCATATGCCCAGACTCCTAATATGTAAAGTGTGCATATACTAATTTTTAGGGTACCGCTTTGCAGCTAGGAATAATGTCATGTCTATGCTGCCTGTATCGCCCTTACATTTGATCTAATTTCTTTTAAAAATCTTTTGGTCATAGTATGTTTGAAACAAATATCATAGTATTGTTGCTCTGCGTCCCAAAAAAATTCTCTTTTAATAAGCTAATTTTTTGTTTACCAAAGTATAGAGTTGTTTGGATGAAGTCACATTCGTCTAATGGTTATTTGTTTGACGAAGTTTATTCATTAGGCGTATGTTAATTAGATGGATTGTGACTAACTGACTAAAGTTTACGAAACTTGGATGTAATATTATTTGACTGTGAAGGATAGGCCTAAGAAAGAGGGACTTGTAAAAGTTGGAGGAATCATTTAAATTATGAAGTTGCTTAATTGAATATCGATTAGTTTGTTAAAACAATTGAGACATTACTGTGGAATTGTCATTCAGATGTTGCAAAAAGATTTAAGTGAATTCATTTTATAGGAAGTTTAAATGCTTTCACTTGGCAATAAAGATGAGAAAGGAGCGCAGTAAGACTTTGAGGAAAACACTCCTCACTTGGCAATAAAGATGAATTGCTCATGCATTGGCTAATTATCATAGTAGATTTGTTTCCAAAACAGGTCACAAGCTTTCACTCTTTGAGATCTATTTTAAGTGAAGCTAAAAAAGTTGAGCAATATCAATAAAATGATTATAAATTGGAAGGTGTTATACTAACGAGAAGATTATTTTTCTTACGGTATTTTAAGTTACTATAGTCTTTTCCCAGAACTATTAGAACTGTTTGATCTAGGCTAAATGTGTGCCCAAATCTGACAAAAAAATCCCTGGGGAAGAGCTGCAGCTTTGTTCTATTATCATAGTACTTCCTCGACTTGCTTTGATTGTCATGGTTCGATATATGAGAGTCAACAACACATTTCATTTTCAATGTGATAAGGATATAAATCTTCAAACTTTGGAAGAGTACAATTCACATGTCTTACAGCTATATAAAAAAACAGTAAGTCAAGTTTATTAATAATTTATTTAAAATATTGAAAAAATATTTAAGAAAAACGTGGTAAAGGGAATTTCTTTTATATAGCAAATAGTAAATGTGCCACAAAATGAAACTGGTTCTTGTGGGCTTGTTAGGTTCCTTTTTGCGCTTGCATCTTTAGTTCCCAAAATTGTAAGCCCAATGGCTCCGATTCCGTATAGGAATTTATTGAAGTATTCCAAAATGTTGCTATTTTCAGTTGTTTTTTTTTTTCAACGGAAACGGGTGATTATTTTTTTTCAACGGAAACGGGCCTAAAATGGCCTTGAACTATGGGATTTGATACAAAAATGCCCTCCGTTTATCTTTTCACTCTAAAATGCACCTGCTGTCAACCTATTGGGCTTAAATTGCCCTAATTTTTATCGGCCCCTTGACAGCAGGGGCATTTTAGAGCGCAAAGGTAAACGGAAGACATTTTTGTACTAAATCCCATAGTTCGAGGGCATTTTAGGCCCCTTTCCTTTTTTAAAAAAAAAAATGCTCTCTCTCTCTATACACTCACCAGCCCACCCAACCCCCTTTGACCCAATCTCTTCTCTCTTCCATTTTAGTCTTCTTCCTCCCCTCCATCCTCCAATATTTTCTCTAATTACTTATTTGTTTGCTAATTTTTTTAAAAGTAAATCGTTTAATTATGCAAAATTATTTTATAAACTTTTAAATCTTGATAAGTTTGGCCCTGGGCTTAGCACGGCCTATTGCATACTTAAACGGTTTACTTTTAAAAAATTAGCAAACAAATAAGTAATTAGAGAAAATATTGGAGGAGGAGGGGTTGATGGGAGGAAGAAGACTAAAATGGAAGAGAATGGGTCAAAGGGGGTTGGGTGGGCTGGTGAGTGGAGAGAGAGAGAGAGAGCGTTTTTTTTTTTAAATGGAAAAGAGCCTAAAAGCCCTCGAACTATGGGATTTGGTACAAAAATGCCCTCGGTTTACCTTTGCGCTCTAAAATGCCCCTGCCGTCAAGGAGCCGTTAAAAATAAGGGCAATTTAGGCCCAATAGTTTGATGGCAGGGGCATTTTAGAACGAAAAGGTAAACGGAGGGTATTTTTATATCAAATCCAATAGTTCAGAGACCCTTTTCCGTTTTTTCAATAAGCTATACAAAGAGTCGAGTCTGTCGAATTTTTTCATTTTAAGTAACAAACATCAATTTTTGGTGGCAAGAAGCTTGTGAATGGCCGTTAACTTGTAAATTGCTATTACCAAATGCTACTTTCTTTTCTATTTAGTTGTCTTAATTTCCTTTACTTTATTTAAAAAGAATGTTATGTTACCTTTATTTGTTAATAAGTTTTTAGTTCAAAATTCACATATTATCCTTGATGACATTTACTTATAAAAATGGCATGACATGATATGTTTGAGAGTTGAGACCACAAGATTGAAAGGCTACATTTGTTATGTTATACACATTTAAGGTTTTGTTTAAGAATATAAGAATCAGTTTTTTATTACATTCTTAAATTTCGTGTCCTATCTGATTAAGGTATATAAAATGAAATACTAAATACCACCCGACGTTTCTCTGAGAATTCACAAGGAATAAGTCTATTCTTCGTTCACTGTTTTCACTTTTCAGTGTCATTTCACATTTGATTCCATTTATTTCTTCAATACATTTACTGCTAGGATGTAGCTTCTCTTAATTTTCCTCTTAATTAGTCATCTTAAAATTCCATCTGTAAAAGCGGCTAATATAAAAATTACAAGTGCAGCATTTATAAAATATCGTACTCTTTCTCCCTTTCATCAAGTACTATACCGTCGGCATCACTAAATGAAAATATAAGAATGTTAATTACTCCTATTTTCCTTTGGAGTTTAACTCTCTATATATATCGCTAATTTGAAATAACTTTACACAGTTAGATCGACGTGATCAGTTAAAAGTTAATTACATGTACTGCATATAATAAGTGAAAACTCATTAACCTGAAAAATAACATAGCTAGGTAACCTACTATAATCAGTGGCGGATCTAGGATTTTCACTAAAGGGGTTCGAAAAATAAAAATATAGTGTCTGGGATTTGAATTGAAACCTCAAAGTGAATTTTGAACCCCTTAACCACTGAGTGAACCTCTAATCTTGTTAACCACTGAGTGAACCTCTAATCTTGTGCTTAGGGGATTCAAAATCTATATCTGTACATGAAAAAAAATACTTTATATGTACATTGTAATGTTTTGCCGAGGGGGTTCGGATGAACACCTTCACCCCCTCCTAGATCCTCCCCTGAACTGAATATAACATGTGAAATATGATTTATAGTCTAAAAATTCTTCACTGTTGGAATACATATAAGTAAAATTTATTTCTTTTTAATTTTTTTTTTCCTTTTTCGAATCGGTTCTCGAACATCCCACTTGTGAAATTATACTGGATATGTTGTTGTTGTTCTCGAACATCGACTATACCTGGTTAAATAAGGTTAAAAACAACGGGACGACTCTTTTCAGCTTCTTCGTTTTTACCTTGCATGGTAAATTAACCTTGTACTTTTGGTCACTGACTCACACATATATACCAACAGTTAGAGCCCGTTTGGATTGGCTTATAAGTTCTTTGAAAGCGAAGCATAAATTTGTTTTTCGATTTTTTGAGTGTTTGGTGCAGTTTAAAAACCATTTTGTCTTAAAATAAGCCCAAAAAAATAATTGGGCCCGTTTGGCTTAGCTTATCTAAAGCAGCTTATAAGCTGCTTTTTGTAAGCCCATCCAAACAGGCTCTTAGTCCGTAATAGTCTTATGGGTGGTAGGATAAGCAACTTATTTAATCCAGTACCTTTTTGATTTATTATCATTTCAAACTTTTTATCTATATCTTGATCAATAATGTTTCGTTTACTTCCATTTCTTTTTCTAGGAGATGAACGGGTACGTCTTTTTTTACTATTTTTATTGTCGATAGTTACTCTCACTCTTAAAGTGGCGATAACTCTACGATCTTTGAAACACGCTCCAGAATATAAAATATACTTACTTTTACTCTGTATTGCATCAAATTATATCTATTTAAACTTATAATAGTTAACCATTAATTAAATAATGCGGGAATATGTAATATTTAACAATGACGAAGTGACTGAAGTTTATATACATAATACATATCATGCATATATTAATTTAGTATCACTTGTTTAAAATACTCAAATTTTTTGAAGCCGAAGTTACATTTCGGAGATGTTCGGTTCCCTCTATTTTGTTCCAATTGAGTAATTATATATTGTAAACTCAAACGAAATATGGTTATGTATTACCATATTATAAATTATAAATCTAAATGAAAAAGGCATGTGACAAAAAGCTAAAGAAATAGGTATTGCTTCCAGTATAATTTAATGCAAGTCCATATATAAGAAGAGGCGGGCCAGGAAGGGATGAATAAACGACACCCATGTGATAATTATTACAGAGGAAATTAAATGCTGTTTGTACAATCAAATGTAACATCGCTAATAAATACAGTGTTGGCTGACTTGGCTCTCGCCCAATACTTCCCCCACTGTCTACTTTCCAAACAGCCTGGCTCTTTTAATTGTCGCAATTATTACCCAAATATTTTGGGGTAATTCATTGATATCCTTTTTCTAATTAATGAAAAAAATTAAGATATATTGTTCTACATCTTTCATTAGTGTACTCAATCTTTTCTGCGAGAGATTGAAGCGCTACTATGCTGTTTCGACAAATATTTATCCAAATGCATATCACTTAAGAATGGATAATTAAGTGATTAACCGTAAATGCATATATGAAACTCTTGATTCGCATAATTAATTTTGTGTAAAGTCGGATACCGGTACATTTTTAACATTCTTTCCAATGCTAGGTTACTGAAGACCTGTATTAGTAACAATTAATACTTTGGATGGTCATATACATAAATATTTAGTATTACATATAGTTAATTTTAGATAGTCAAAACATTTTGCTGGATATCTTTTTATGGTTGGAAGTTATGAATATGAAGTATTAATAGCAAAGTTCTTGTTTTATTTATTGTTCATAGGCCATTATTGTGATTACTTAGCTTATCGATCCAAAATATTAGTCATTAAGTGAGATATTTAAGAAAAGTGATAAATATTAAGTTTTACACATTTTATGATTAATGCGGAGGGAGGAAAGGCCCCTTCGGCAGAAAATTACACTGTTTATATATAGTTAAAATTATTTTTTATGTATATATAAATCAGACGTTGAATCCTTTTTGGGCTTGCATTGTGTTTTTTTTTCATATTTTGAACCCTTAATAAAAAATCACGGCTCAGCGTAATACATGAGGTGTTCGTAGGATGCTTGGTAAGAGTTACCATATAATTGATTGAATACATTATACATAAAGCCAAAGGTAGGCAGGAAACAAATTAACTAAGAAGATATAAATACATCTATTGATGATATATAATAAATGCATGTGATTTGAGGCAATTCTTAATAGGTAAAGGCGATACATAGATGAAGATGGAGACTCATCATGTCCTTCCTACATTCGTGTAGCTATATTCCACCACAGATCATGCACTGCCAGTCTTCAAATTTAATTAATTTTGTACGCTGCTGCTTCTCTTCCAACCTTCCAATGTATTCAAAGCCTTCTGCTACTCCACTGTATTAATTGTAAGATATATATCCATAATTTAAAATATATATAGTTTACATTGTCAGAGACAGATCCAAGGTCCAAGATTTAAACTTTATCTATTTGAATTTTGAAGTCTGCAGTAATCCGTCTAATTTATTGGGTTTGAAATTTGTTATTTGTACTTATTTAATGGATTTTTTGAAATCTATATCCAAGGTATAAGAAAAAGTTACTGAGTTCGGATGAACCCATAGCACTTTCACTAAATCCGCCCTTAACCTTGTTAAGAAAATAGATTGTATAACACGTGTACTGAGGCAGATCCAAAGATTTGTCTACGGGTTCACAAGAACCCAGTAATTTTGCTCACACACTGTATATGTACTAAAAATTATCAAATTTGATTGTTAGTTAATATTATAAATTATTTTGAAATTACTATAGGAACTCATTAACATGAAATCTTGAATTTGCCTCTGCGTGTGTACATTGTTAATTAAGATGTTGCAGTTTTTTTCTACAAGTATTTTGAAAATAGAATAATTTATATATTATGATGTTGTATTGCAATAAAGTTTGCCATTAATAAAAGATCAAAATTAGAGAATTTTTAGTTGTAGTAATAGAATAAAATTTATAAAAGAGTTAGATTATTTAACTTAACTAGACGGCCTATGCCCGTCGTGTCAACATTATTTAATTATAGTGCGTACTATGTGTATGTAGTTGTGTTTGAATAGTGATTATATATATATATATATATATATATATATATATATATATATTATGTTCAAAACACGATTAATATAACATTAGTTTTGCGCTCCGTATCTAAAACTTTATTATATTAATGTTTGCTACGAATACAAAATCGGCAAATTTATTAATAGTTTTTAAAGAGAAGACTTATTTAAAAAGAAACTATTTTCCTTTCTTTGAGATAAAACAATAGCAATATTTAAGCATCGATTGATACTTTCAATTTTAATTCGATTAATTTAAAGGTGTAAAATACTTATTATTTTTAATCAAATTTTGATTTGGATAATTCTAATTCAAATTATTACATTAATTTTACATGTTTAAAACGAAACAAAGTAGAAATTGATTTTCTATTTAAACGAAGAAATACTATTTTTTAATTTTTGGTAAATATTCTCGGTTTAGCTCATTACTTGTCATGTTGTCTTTTGCATGATTTTTTTAAGAAAACGTCGATTAGAATTATAATTTGACATTTACCTTATTCATTATTTGATCTCCATTTGATTTTTTTTTTTTACGACATTAATCTCTTTTCACATTTATTAGAGTAAGAATAAAAATAAAAAAGTAATTAAATTCTATCTTATTTTAAAATATAAATATTTTAAGTATATTTATTTTTAGTAAACATAACAAATAAATGACATGGCGGAATAATAAAAAAAAAAAAAAAATTGTATGGTAGTTTTGAAGAAAAGCAATTTCATTTGCTCTCACTAATGGATTGATACGCACGTGGCAATGAATCCATCATTATTGACTTAATGAGATACTTTGGAAATTATATGAATATTGTTTGATTTTTTAATATGGGGTGCACTTTTTTTTTTGACATTATTAATTTGCAATATATATATATATATATATATATATATACACACACTATGTTCAAAATACGATTAATATAACATTGTAGTTTGTGCTTCGTATCTAAAACTTTATTATATTAGTGTTTGCTACGAATACAAAAGTGCACTTTTGTTTTAACATTATATTTTTTAATATGGGGTTCACTTTTTTTTTTATATTGCTTGATTTTGTTAATATGGGGTCCACTTTTTTTTTTCTTTTTTTTTTTTTTTTTTTGTATTGCTCGGTGTTATTTAGTATGGGGCCCACACCCTTTTTTTTTTTTTAAGGGACAACGGATGACAAAGCATGGGTCTAAACCTATGCTTTATATGGTTTCTTCTTTTCTTTTTTTTTTTTTTTTTTTTTATATTGCTTGGTGTTGTTTCGTATGGGGCCCACCCTTTTGGACATTATTAGTTTGCACTATATATATATATATATATATATTCTCAAAACACGATTAATATAACATTGTAGTTTGTGCTCTGTATCTAAAACTTTATTATATTAGTGTTTGCTACGAATACAAAGTTTACACTTTTTTTTTTTTTTACATTATTTGTTTTTTTAATATGGGATTCACTTATATATATTCAAAACACGATTAATATAACATTATAGTTTTGTCTTCGTATCTAAAACTTTATTATATTAGTGTTTGCTACGAATACAAAGTTTACACTTTTTTTTTTACATTGTTTATGGGCCCACAATTTTTTTTTTTCAAAAATTGGAAAACGGATATATATATATATATATAAGTATTTTAAGTATGTTGTTGTACAATAATTTCATTTGCTCTCACTAATGGGTTGATACGCGTGACAATAAATCCATCATTATTGATTTAATTGTTTGATTTTCTAAGCATTTTTGTATTTTAAGTATGTTCTTGTACAATAATTTCATTTGCTCCTCTAATGGGTTGATACTTTAAATGCGACGACAATAATCCATCATTATTGATTTAATTGTTTGATTTTTTTAAGCACTTTTTTTTTAACATTGTTTGTTGATTTAATTGTTTGATTTTTTTTTTTTTTGTTTTTTTAATATGGGATTCACTTTTTTTTTTTTTTGATATTGCTTGATTTTGTTAATATGGGATCCACTTTTTTTTTCTTGTGAGTTTGGATGTGGTGGGTTCCACTTGTTTTTCTTCTCTTTTTTTTTTTTTTAATTACTGGTTGGTGTTTAATATGAGACCCACAATTTTTTTTAAATATTAGTAGTTGTTTAAAATATGTGGGCCACAATTTTTTTTTTTAAATATTAGTAGTTGTTTTTAAATATTAGCAATATTTTAAGTATGTTCTTTGTACAATAATTTCATTTGCTCCCTCTAATAGGTTGATACTCATGTGGCAATGAATCCATCATTATTGATTTAATTGTTTGATTTTTTTTAAGCACTTTTTTTTTTTTTAACATTGTTTGTTGATTTAATTGTTTGATTTTTTTTTTTTGTTTTTTTAATATGGGATTCACTTTTTTTTTTTTTTGATATTGCTTGATTTTGTTAATATGGGATCCACTTTTTTTTTCTTGTGAGTTTGGATGTGGTGGGTTCTACTTGTTTTTCTTCTCTTTTTTTTTTTTTTTTTTTTTAATTATTGGTTGGTGTTTAATATGGGACCCATAATTTTTTTTAAATATTAGTAGTTGTTTAAAATATGTGGGCCACAATTTTTTTTTTAAATATTAGTAGTTGTTTTTAAATATTAGCAATTGTTTAAAATATGTGGGCCCATATTTTTTTTTTTAAATATTAGTAGTTGTTTATAAAATATGTGGGCCCACAATTTTTTTTGGGCTCACAAACGGACGACGAAAAAGTGCCCAAAAATATGTGGGCCCATATATATATATTTTTAAATATTAGTAGTTGTTTATAAAATATGTGGGCCCACAATTTTTTTTGGGCTCACAAACGGACGACGAAAAAGTGCCCAAACCCACCTTTCTATATAGTAGTAATAAAGTGCCTTCTAATAAAACAAACAGGCTTGAAAGGGAGAAAAATAAAATTAACACACTTTTAATCAATACCATCGGCGTTGGAGCTAGAGTGTTGGCTACGCATTCGATCGAATTCAGTAATTTTGGTTCAAAACCTATATTTGTCTTAAAAATTCATTAAATATGTACATATTATTAATTTAAAACGTAATAACTTTTAAACAATAATTAAATTCCAAAACCCACAAACGTCAAATTCTGATTTCGCTTCAGAACACCAATATTTAGAAAGTGTTTTGAACACAAAAAAAAAAAAGTTGTTGGTTGTGAAACGTGGCAAACATATGGTGAATTTGTTGGGTTATGCTCAAGTTAATACGACGTCTCCATTATAACAAGAGAAAAGACATCATTTGACCCCTGAACTTGGCACGAAAACTTAGTTTAGCAATTAAACTTAAGTTATATTTATTTATCCCCCTTAACAACTTTCAAGTTAATTAAATACCCCCTTACGTGGCCTAGGCCAGTTGAGATCTGGGTGGTGTTCACCACTCGCCTGGTAATTGGTCCATGTCATTAAATATTTTTTTAATTATTTTTATTTATTTAGTTTTTCTCTTTCTTCTTCATTCTTTCCCTTTTCTCTTTCTTCTTCTTTCTCCTCATCCTCACCACACTTGTTGCAACCACCACCACCACAACCGCCATGCCGCCACTATAACCACCGCCTCCTTAAATCAACCCAACTGAAAAATTTCATCTTTGTCAAAGATTTTCTTTTATTAATCATATTTCCACATTAATTAATTCCTAATCAATTATTAAAATTCCTAAATCACATTTTTTCCAACATTAACTCCCACCCACCAACCTTTCTTCTTCTTCAACCCCCCCCCCCGCCCCGGCCACACACCGGTCCATTTGAATTCCATTTGAAGGGCCGTTCGTGCAATTTCTTCATTGTTTTTAAACAATGAAGAAAATTACCCAATTGGGCTCCATTTGAAGGGCAGTTCGTGCAATTTCTAGGCATAAATAAATTAAACTGTAAGAGTGAATGTCAATCAACACTAACTGGATATAGACAAAGTCTCTTCCTATTTCTTGTGATATTGTGTCCGTTTGAAATATCAACATTTACATTTATTTACTACATTTATACAATTACTTTAGTTGGAGAAAGTGGTCATGAAAGTCTACGGTGATCTCACTCTTTACAACGATATTACGATTTCGATTCGGGTGGAATTATGCTAGATGGGACCGACATTCGATATTTCAACTTGAAATGGCCGAGGCATCAAATTATGGGTTCTCTAAGATAAAATTAGATAGACAAATTCTTTGGGCATAAATAAATTAAACTGTAAACTAAATTACACCATAAATCTAATCAACGAATGAAGAAAGAAGAGGGATGGAGCTAAGAAAGAAGACAGGGATGGGGTGAAGAACTTGGATGGCGTTTGATCGCAGCTCCGGTGGCCTTGGAGGTAGTGATGATACTTGGGTTGGAATTTGTGGGTGAGGAAGAAGGGTATAGAATTTGTGATGAAGGAATGTGCTGCTGAGTGAGGTTTGAATGACAAGGATAAGGAGGAAGATGAAGATGACAAATATGGGATTTTTCAGTTAGGTTGATTTGTCGAACAAGATGTTTTTCGGTGAAATTCCGGTGGGGAAGGTATGGTAGTGGTGGTGGAGGATAAGAAAGAGAAAAGAGAGAAAGAAGAAGAAAGAGAAAAGAATAAAAAAGGAAAAATAAAATATTAAAAAAGTATAATTAAGTATAATAAATTGTCATCCAATTAGAAGAGGACATATGTACCGAAATCATTTTTAGTGTTTTTTTCCCCTTTTCACGCTTTTGAGAAAGTCATCACACTTTCTTGCCATGTCACCCAAGGAGGGGGGTATTTAATTAACTTGAAAGTTGTTAAGGGGGGTAAATAAATACAACTTAAGTTTAGTTGCTAAACTAAGTTTTCGTGCCAAGTTCAGGGATCAAATGATGTCTTTTCTCTTATAACAACAAATAATGAAAGTTTTACAATTGGAAGGAGTCTCTTGAATTATGAGAAATTTGACAAATCAAAGAGGAGGTAATGTAATTAACCGTATATACATCTTTACCGTCATGTCTGTTGCTTTACCTCATACTAATATTTCTCATATCTCCACGTTACGTTTATTAGAATAAGAAAAGCTAAATAACCTGTAGCTAAGTTTTATAAGAGTATATAATAGTTTGCATTTTCTATGAGTATAATTAAGTTCTCTACGCTAATGATATTTATTGCGTAATGATTAATAATTATCTTGAAAAATATTATTGATAATCTAGTGAAGTTGATAATTTATATAACTTGCTATCACAGGATAGAGGGCTAGTGGGGGCCCGCTAGGTTTTCTTTTTCGTATTAGGAGTATTTTTATCCTGCTTCTATGTGTTGGGTCTTATCTATCTTTTTTGTTTTATCATGACTTCGTTGCTCTTGCTATTTCTCATTTTCGCATTGTTTTGATTTGTTTGTCCGTATCTGACTCTTTTGCCTTATTTTCCTTGTTTTCTTTTGAGCCGAGAGTCTTTCGGAAATAGCCTCCCTACCTTCCAAGGTGGGGGTAAGTCATGATATCTTTACCCTCAGACCCACATTGTGGGATTCAGCTGGGTATGATGTTGTTGTTGCTATCACAAATTACCTTTAGGGCCTGTTTGGAAAGCCACCCAGATAATTGGAATTGGGTGTAATTGGGTGTAATTACACAGTTTGGCCTGTTTGTTTGACCAAGTAATTACACAGTTAGGTGGGAATTGAGTGTAATTGACAGGATGTAATTACACTCTCCAATTCTCAAGGGGAGCTGAGAATTGGGTGTAATTACACCCTGTAATTACAGGATTACTTTTTAATTTGTTTATTTTTTACTTTAATTTATTTTTATTTTTAACTTATTTTATTTCTATTATTTTAATTTTTTTGATTTTTAATATTTCTTATTTCTATTATTTTAATTTCTTTTTTATTTTTACTATTTTATTATTTTTATTTTTTAAAATGTATTTTTCTTTTTATATTATTTATTTTTATTTTCTTTCTTTTCATTCAACCTTTACTTCTTGTGATTCCATGTAATTGCTCGTATTTTTTTATTTTATTCATTTAGCATAACCGTGTTATTATTCTAATATTTGAAACTACACCTCTTAATATTGGAAAGAATGAGTTATTAACAAACTCGACATATAACGGGTGACGTTATTAAAGTAGAATTTCATTGTGAATGGGGTTATAGACTTATATTTTCTTTTTTTGAATTATTTACTTAAGTTACGTTGGAACTTACTTATGTAATGTTGGAATTTGACATAAGACTATTATGTTGAACTTTTTCTTTTGGATTTTGAATTTAGGTTATATTTTCAATTTTAAGTTATTCGCTTTCACATTGCATGTTGTTTGTTTTTCACTTACATTTGATGGATTTTTTGTGTCAAACATTTGAATAATGTTATGGCATTATATTTATTAATATTATTTTTTTGTCAAACATCCAATCCATGACGTTCTCACAAAAAAAGTCTTCTTTTAAGTTTTATAATTAATTAAAATTAAATATTAATTTGAAAAATATATATCAATTATTTTTGTTACAATATTAGTTACAAATATATGATTATTAATTAATATGTTTTCAATAAACAATGTGTTATTAAATAACTAATTTAATATCATTTATAAAGGCAATATTTTTTAAATATTAATTTTAAATGTTTTATAATTAAATTTTATTTTTAAATTAAGCGATTTCGTGTGTAATTACACTTGTGCAACCAAACAAAGACGCTTGTAATTACACTGTAATTATGTTATGATAAACAAACAGGCCGTTGTAATTACACTACTATGTAATTACTAGGCTGTGTAATTACTATCCTAGTAATTACACCAATTCCAATTACTAGGTGGCTTTCCAAACAGGCCCTTATTGATTGTATAAAAAATATTTGCACTATTCGTGCATATAACCTAAAATGCTTAAAAGGTTAAGATAGAGAAATAATTGAACTAGAGGAAAGGAGTTGTTGAAGATCACTTGTAGTCTTATATAAGATCATACATCTCAGATATTGCTACCTAAATTAAGAAATAGAACTAAAGCACGTTAAACTTGATTTTTGGTAATATAATTGGACAAGGGAAACCACTACATGTCACAATTATTTAATGGGAAAAGGGTCAAATATACCCCTCTACTTTAGTTTATTGGCTAATTTTGACCTATGTTAGTCAAAATAGTCAAATAGACCCCTTTCGTTACAAGTTGGGGCCATATATAACTCAAGTTTAAAAAATATCACTTATTTCTAACATATTTTCACATAAACAAGTCTAGTCACCGGAATTGGGTGACATGGACGCCACATGGCATTTAACTTATTTTAGGTGGTGCCTACGTAGCAATTTTTTAAAAAACAATCTGGAAAATTGATTTTTCTAAAAACAAATCTGTTAAAAATGGATTTTATTAAAAATCTGATTTTTTTTTTAATTTTATAAAACCCGCTTCTTAAAAAAATATTATGGAAAATTGAATTTTTTTTATTAAAAAATCTGGAAAATGATTTTTTTAAAATCAGTTTTTCAGATTTTTTAAAATTAATCCTGATTTAAAAAAAAATACTTTACAGTTTTCTAGATTTAAAAAAAAAAATATTTTCCAGATTTTTTAACTAAAATATCCAATTTTCGAGAATATATTTTAAAAAAAGGGGTTTTTTTTAAAAAAAAAGTTTTAGATTTTTAATAAAATCCATTTTTTCTCAGATTTGTTTTAAAAAATCAATTTTCTAAATTATTTTTAAAAAAATTGCCACGTAGGCAGTTGAATGCCATGTGGCATCCATGTCACCCAATTCCAATGACTAGACTTGTTTATGTGGGAATATGCTAGAAATGACAGGTATTTTTGAAACTTTTCTAATGGTAGGGGTATATTAGGCCCCAACCTGTAACGGGAGCGGTATATTTGACTACTTTGGCTAACGGAGGGTAAAGTTAGCCAATAAACTAAAGTAGAGGGATATATTTAACCCTTTTCCCTTATTTAATTCACTCCTTTCATACCTGGTTGCTGTCTATATTTTATAAGCTTTATGTGGCTCAGACCCTTTTTCATATATTTTTAATAAAAATCTATAGGTATAGAATGGTAATTTCCTTCTGTTGGTGATAATACAATGAAATTACAATTACAATTGAAAAATAAAATGAAGAAATAAAAATATCTTCGGCTTAGGCGCGGATATCTCGCTCTCTTTGAGGAGATTCAAGCCAGCTGTAAAGCAAATCTACTCTGGCCCAAAGAAGAATCTTTCTAACTTGTCCCCTCCAGGATATAACAGCCCGATCACGTCGTACAACTCAACAAACTCTGGACAAGATGTTGAGTCCAAAGCTCCACTAAAAAAAGAACACCTTCCTTCAACTAATAAACTCTCTTTTAGTTTCCTCACTTTTCAAGAACTCTCCAAAGTATATATTTTTCTATACACCCCACAAGTTAAGGATGGATAACTATTTATAGGTAGGAAAATCATCTTTGAATTGAATAGGAAATGAATGGGGTAGTAAAGTAGGTAGATAATGGAAAAATTATTAGTTGGAGGTTACATGAGTTACAACACTAAAGAGGATGAATATGGGTGAGTAATGAGATACTGGAAGAATAAAAAATAAAGGCCAATTAAGGCTCCAAAACGTGAGAGAAAATGAAACCTTTCTCTGCTTCTCTTTTATGGCCACCGGCCACAACGGAAAATGAATGGAATAGAATGTTGCATTTGATCAATGAACTTTCATACAATATATTTTAATATAAAAATGATCTAAAATGCCATCAGTCCCCCACTCATTTTTAATATTAAACAAGAGAGTATATCAGTTGAAATAGATTATTATGCTTAACGAAGGTGTGCTCTGCATTGAACCTTCACTTAGTAAAATAATAATCTTTACTCCAAAGCCGTAGTAGTCTCAGACTTGAACTATGACTGCTTTAGGGAAATAAAGAATTACTGCGAACACATAATAATCAAGGTGTTGACATGAGCTTTCACAGCCAGCACATTACGGCCTTGTGCTATCCCGGTTTCATGAGTGCTTTTGAGAACGAGCCTAATTCTCATAGGAAGCGGCCTACTTCCACACTTACATAGGTGAAATCTGTCAAGGGTACTTCTGTAACTTAACACCCCACTCATACGAGCTACGAATTTCATTAAGAGTTTATAAACTCAACCTCCACAAAGCTGTTACGTAATAATGCACCCACACCATAGGGAGGGAATAAATAAAATAGTGCATTTTCTCAATAAGTCATCATACGATTCGTTTTTCCCATTGAACCTGGTTATAGGATCTCTAGTCCCCAGGTTGGGTTTTATCATATACGACTCATGAATTTATGGGCTTCACCCCATCCTCTCGATGTGCTCAGACCCTTTCTCTTGCCAAGGCCTTGGTTAGTGGATGCAAGATTATCACAAGATTTGACATAATCAACGTTAATGGTACCACTTGTCAAATATGATCTCACAGTACTGTGTTTTCTCCTTATAGGTCTGGATTTACCGTTGTAATAACGGTTTTGAACTCTACCAATCGCAACGGTGCTATCACAATGAATTAAAATAGGAGGAATTGATTTTTCAAAATAAGGTATTTGAAATAATAAATCTCTCAACCAATTCGCCTCTTCACTAGCTGAAGCTAAAGCAATTAGTTCAGACTCTGTGGTAGAGTTAGCAATAATAGTTTGCTTTTTGATTTCCAACAAATAGCACCACACCGCCAACGTAAAAATATAACCGGTGGTAGAAAGAATCACCAGATAAAGTGTTCCAATCTGCATCAGAAAAGCCTTCAAGTACAGCAGGATATTTTTTTATAAAAACAAGCCATAAGTTTTTGTACCCACTAAATATTTCATAACTCTCGCTATGGCATGCCAATGTTCACTACCTGACTTGCTTGTTCGCTAAGTACCCAACCGCATACGTAATATCGAGTGCCTAGTGCAATCGATCACATATCTTAAACTTCCAATTAAGCTAGCATATTCCTTTTGATTTATCACATCATTTTCACTTTGAACAGAAACAAGTGAACACTTGAATCAAAAGGAGTTACAACATCCTTGCAATCAAGAAAGTTATATTTTTTCAAAATTTTCTCAACATAATGTGACTGGTCAAGGAATATTCCATCACATGTTTTAGTAATTTTTATTCCAAGAATTAAATTTGCCTCACCAAGATTTTTCATGTCAAAATGGCTTAAGAATATTTTTAGTTTCACCAATAACATTTATGTTAGAGCTAAAGATCAATAAATCATCAATATAGAGGCAAACAATAACATGTGAATTATTCCAAGACTTATGATAGATGCACTTATCACACTCGTTTGTTTTAAAACCATTTTCAATCATGCAGGAATAAAATTTCTCATGCCATTGCTTTGGTGCTCGTTTCAAGCCATATAGGGATTTAGTAAGTTTACACACTTTGCTTTCTTGGCTCGCTTCAACAAAATCTTGAGTTGTTCCATATAAATTTCCTCATTTAGGTCCCCATTCAAAAAGCAGCTTTTACATCCATTTGGTGGCCAGTGGCAAATCAAAAATTGCAAGCAATAGCAATTAAAAGCCGTATGGATGTAATTCTAGTTACTTGGGAGAAAAAGTATCAAAAAATTCTAGGCCTTCTAGTTGTTTAAATCCTTTAGCAACTAGTCTAGCCTTATATTTATCAATAGAGCCATCCGGTTTTAACTTTTTTCTAAGGACCCATTTACACCCAATTTTTTTACAACCCAGTGGTAAATCAACTAACTTCCAAGTTTTATTGGAAATAAGTGATTCCATTTCATCATTTACAGCCTCTTTCCAAAAAATAGCATCATGTGAAGATAAAACTTCTTGTAAAGTAAGAGGGTCATCTCTAATATTAAAAACATAAAAATCAGGACCAAAATCTTTTTCTACTCTAACTCTTTTACTTCTTCGTATTTCGAAATCATCATTTTCTTTATTTTTCAAAACAGAAGTAGAAGAACTAGGTAGTGATAAAATATTTTGTTCAGTCCTATGACCCCCACTATTTTTAGAATCAAATGGAAATTTATTTTCATGAAAAATAGCATCACCTGATTCTATTATTATATTATCTTCAAGACTAAAAAATCTATAGGCTGTACTATTTGAAGCATAACCAAGAAAAGCACAAGTAGTAACTTTTTTACCCAATTTACTTATTTTGGGATTCATTAGCCTTATATAAGCTAGACAACCCCAAACTCTTAGATATCCCAAATTTGGCTTGTGACTTTTCCATAACTCAAATGGTGTTAATTTCGTCTTTTTATGAGGCACACGATTCAACACATAACACGCAGTTAAAATAGCTTCACCCCAAAAATTTAGAGGTGCACTAGACTCAATAAGCATGACATTTGTCAACTCAACTAAAGTTCTATTTTTTCTCTCCGCTACACCATTAGACGGGGAGAATAAGGTGGAGTAGTTTCATGAATTATTCTCAATGATCTAAGAAAAGAATTAAACTCATTAGACTCATATTCACGGCCTCTATCACTTCTAATTCTTTTTATTTTTCTACCAAACTAATTTTCAACTTCATGGAGATAAATTTTAAAATTTTCGAAAGCATCACTTTTATTTTTTCTCAAGAAAACATATGTATACTTTGAAAAATCATCAATAAAAGTAATAAAATATCTATTTCCTCCACTGGTTAAATTTCCTCCAAGTTCACAAATATCAGTATGAATTAACTCTAACAATTCAGTTTTTCTTTCAACTTGAAAATGAGGCCTTTTTGTGATTTTGCCTTTACTACAAGCCTCACATTTTTCAAAATCCTTTTTAATCATTGGGATTAATCCTAAACTACTCATGATTCCCACATAACGATTATTAATATGACACAAACGAGCATGCCAAAAATTAGTAGAAGAAAGCATGTAAACAGAACTAGTAACTTTATTCATCTCAACATTTAACTTGAACATCCCATCACAAGCATACCCCTTTCCCACAAAAATACCTTTTTTCACTATTACATATTGGTCAGACTCAATAATCTGTTTGAAGCCTGTCTTATTAAGAAGAAACTTAGACATCAAATTTTTTCTCATAGAAGGAGTAAAAAGTACATCTTTTAATGTTAACACCCTTCCTGAGGTAAAGCTCAACTCGACATCTCCCTTTCCAAGCACCTGAGTAGTGTGTGAATCACCAAGCATGATGGTTTTGGGCTCCTCAAATGGAGTATACACTTTGAACCAATCTTTGTCATAGTAGACATGACGGTTTGCACCAGAATCAGCCCACCATCCATCAACATGTTCAACCATATTTATGTCTGTTATCACCGCCGCAAGTGAGTCTTCGGTAACGTTCGCCTGAGGTGTAGGACCACGTTTCCGAAACTTGCAAAATTGAGCAATAGGCCCGCTCTTGCCACAGACAAAGCATGGTCCTCCATTTTGTGCTTGGTTATTACCACCATTATTTTTCTTGGGAGGTCTACCATTATTTCTTGAATATTTTCTTCTTAGGCTTCATAGAGGTATTTTTGTTAGCATTAGGAGCAGCATTATTTGAAGTAATTAAATTTACCTTGTTTGGACGGGTTGTAAGTTGCTTTCTTCCGTTTGCAAAAGTGCATCTTGGCCCCTTGCCTCTTCTTCCATGCGGATTCGCATAATCAACGTCTCAAGTGAAGTTTTGTTTGTGGCGCATAGTTTTTTGAAATTCCTTCCATGAAGGTGGAAGTTTATCTATTATGCCACAAACAATAAGGTTATCTCCAATTTTTATCTCCTTGGACCTTAGCTCTCCAACGATCATTATAAAGTCTTGAGCTAGGTCTACCACTAATTTGTGGTCCTCCATTTGAAAACGAAAAAATCTACTAGCAGCATATTTTTTCGCTCCAGCCTCCTCGGTATCATATTTACTCTGCAATGCTTTCCAAATTTTCTTTGCAGTAGAGTAAGTTCTATCATAATAATCATAAAAATTATCTGATAGATAATTTAGAAGATAATACCGACACTTGTAAGAATCCTCATCATACTTTTCAATTTTTTCTTGAAGAGAAATAAGTTCTTCATCGTTCATGGAAGAGTTATCTACTTTGTTTGGATTCTTCTCAGTTAAGACATAAGAAACATTGAGAAGACTTAAGTAGAATAGTACTTTACCCTTCCATCTCTTAAAATGAGTACCGTTGAACCGAAACAGCTTGTTAAGATCTCCCACTTTGACATCCGCGGATTTTTCAATTGTAGCCATATGAATCTCTTAAAATTGTTGGTGATAATACAATGAAATTACAATTACAATTAAAAAATAAAATGAAGAAATAAAAATATCTTCGGCTGAGGCGCGGATATCTCGCTCTCTTTAAGGAGATTCAAGCCTGTAAGCAAATCTGCACGGCCCGGTAATCTTTCTGACTTGTCCCCTCCAGGATACAACAGCCCGATCACGTCGTACAACTCAACAAACTCTGGATAAGATGTTGAGTCCAAAGCTCCCCAAAAAAAAAGAACACCTTCCTTCAACTAATAAACTCTCTTTTAGTTTCCTCACTTTTCAAGAACTCTCCAAAGTATATATTTTTCTATACACTCCACAAGTTAAGGATGGATAACTATTTATAGGTAGGAAAATCATCCTTGAATTGAATAGGAAATGAATGGGGTAGTAAAGTGGGTAGATAATGGAAGAATTATTAGTTAGAGGTTACATGAGTTACAACACTAAAGAGGATGAACACGGGTGAGTAATGAGATAGTGGAAGAATAAAAAGTAAAGGTCAATTAAGGCTCCAAAACGTGAGAGAAAATGAAACCTTTCTCTGCCTCTTTATGGCCACTGGCCACAACGGAAAATGAATGCAGCAATAGAATGTTGCATTTGATCAATGAACTTTCATACAATATATTTTAATATAAAAATGCTCTAAAATGCCATCACCTTCTTAAAAAAAAATGGTAATTTTTAATGGGAATGTCTACTAATTAGATGTATTAAATACTTTTGATTGTTGTCTTATTATGTCATTACTCCTCTATTTCATAATAAGTGATGTTTTTAGTTTGGACACACCCTTTAAGAAAACTAGTCACCCTAAAAAGTAAGAAGTATTTTAAACTTACCCTTAATCAAATGTCTTGAAAAAGAAATAGCTCTTTAATAATTTTTTGTGAACACCACTTATTTTGAAACAAAATGAAAATGTAAAAACACCAAAACAGAGGGAGTATTTCGTTTTCAAACATCAATTACGTTGATAAGCAACTCAATTAGTGGTACTATTAATTCAACTCGAAAGAGACGGAGGGCCATTTTAATAGACAGAGAATCAAGGTCTTGTAGCATTAATACAGGAGTAGTATGTTTTTTTATAAGATTTCTGCAGCTGATCGGCTGATCCAAAATCCAATCGGATTTTGTAGATTTTGAGGAGAACCAGACAAAGTGCAAGATATTCTGTCTTCCACGTCACCTGGTTTCATTGTCTATGTAATTTTTTTTTTTTAATAATCTAATAATACTATTATTTCGTGAAAAAACATTTTCTATAAGTCAACATACAAATCAAAAGGGACCATACCATATCAAGATTGACAAACATTAAAGGTTCGTGTCTCGACTTGGCTCACATTGTTATATTGGTCACAGACTTGCTGGGGCAAAAATTAAAGTGACCTTTACATAATGGTCCTAACAATCAATCTAGTTTATATGGTGCTATCCATGACTAGGGTAACACTCTAATTGATCACATACCTTTCTAATACTGAAATATATTCCCTGGAATTTCCCTATTCCACAAAAAGATGGGATCTGAGGGCAGCAAAAACAACATCAACTTTTCCATCGTCATGTTTGTCTGCCTTGCTTTTACAGTTGATTTCAATTCGAGTTAACTTTGAAAGTGAAAGTAATAATTTTCAACTATTAGTGGAGAAAAAGAAAAGAAAAAAAAACACCTACATGTATGTATAGTTTGATCATAATATGTACAACTTTAAATGTGACCATGACATACTTTTGATTTGTCCATTTTGACATTAATATGTACGTATAACTTTAATGACATTATTTGTGCTTAGATACAGAGGCGGATCTAGGATTTAAATTCTTGGGGTTCAGCCTTTAAAATTTTTTAGCATTGAACTATTATATTTCTGAAGTTATGAGTTCATATATACTATTTATTGTAAATTTAGTAAATTTTTACATATAAATTTGTACACCGCACCGAAAGTTTGGGGTTCAATTATAATGCTCCATCCGCCCCTGCTTAGATAAGTATGACGAGTTAAATAATGTAGTGCGTATTAATTGATCTTTGAAATGTTCAACCCAAATTAAAGAGGCATAAACATATGTAGCCGAATATTTAGGTGTTATCTTTATCAATGACCAATATGATGAGTTACTCAAAAGAGGATTTGAATGCACTCTAGATCCATACTAGCTGGCTTTTCGATTTAGTACAAATGTACAATAATGAAGATAAAATTAGACATTAGTCTTACAAGATAATATAAGTGTTAATTAGCATGACAGCGGTATTTTGAGATAGTGTGTTGCCTTTTACATAAACTGATGCTAAAAAAAGTCTTGTCTACATCCCAATTCCTAGCTTATAGGTGCATAAAATAGCACTCCAATTAATTGCTAACAAACGCAAATTAAAACTTTGTGGTGACATTTAGACTGCTGATTGCTTGATTATTAGTGCAAGTTAAGGTGACAATTAGACTGCAAAGAATTAAATTAAAGTCTTTATCACATCAGAATCCCTAACTTATAGGTGCATAAGATTATAGCTATAAAACACGTATGGAAACTTTAACTTTAACTTTAACGTGACTTTTAGGCTGCTGATAGTAAGATATTATACAGTTTAAGGTGGCATCCATATTGGCAAGAATTAAAAGAAGCCGTATAGGTGCATGCTATAACTTTTTTTTTTTTTTTTTTAAATCTTAACTACTCTTATGAGGGTTAATTTGATAAATTTTGGAATTACTATAAGGACATTAAATCTTTTAAGCGTAAACTTAGATACTTAAAAAAGTTGGGCAAATAAATATTATTTGGGAAAGAGAACCCGAAAGACAGAAAAAAGAAAAAATCAAAATAAAAAGAAAACAACACCATTTATTTCAGACTCAATCATTCATGAAGTTTGAGGTCACCTAGAGCCTGTTTGAATGGGCTTATGACTTAGAAGCATAAGTCATAAGCTAAGAATCATATCTTTTGACTTATTTTTGTTATTTTAGCTTAAAATTACTTTTTTATCTTACCCAAACACTACAACAGTGTTGGAAAACTATTTTAATTTAAAAGCACATAACATAAATTAATCCAAACAGGCTCCTACTTTTGATTTTCATGGATGGGATGAGAGGGGGAAAAACCCATTCACGAAGGCACAACTTGTAACAACCAATTATATCCTCGCCATAAGTCGAGATTGAGTAAGAATTTTTAGAACCACAATTAGCTTTTGTTTGCTGGGTTTTGATATATTATTTATATATGTTAATTAATATTTTTAGCACAAATATAAAGTTGAAGTAAAGTTAATGGTACTGTAGAACCCAAAGCAACAATGGTGGCTCTGCTCCGCTCACAAATAATCTTTTGTCAATTCATTAGAAGTCACAACCCAATAGCTACAATGCTGGTTCTGCCCCTGCACACAAGTAATCTTTTGCTAATTCATCAGAGCGAACTAAGGCAGAAATGTGTGCGGTTTTTTTTTGTTTTTTGGTTCTTCTTTTGACCAAATAAAAAGAATTAAAGTACTCCTATTTTCAACGAGTCATAAGAGAGTTGAAAAGTGGAAAGAGAAAATGGATCAGTTGGGTGTTGAATTGATTGGCCAGCACACTTAATTAGCTATGAAGATAAGACAGTGAATATGAGATCAAAGAAAAGGAATAGTCTCCCTAAAATTAAAATCTACACATGGTGTTTTTTCTCCTCACTTGTAAATTTCACACCACATTAGTCATTTGCTGTAACACACACATGAACATTAAGGAATTATTAGCTCAAAATCACTATTTAAAAAAAAAAAAAAAAAACTAACTAGAACATAGCCGAATCTGAGGGGGAGGAATTATTCACTAAGTTAAAAATACTATTCCAATAATTCTTGTTATCTTCACAGTGCTCACTAGCATTTCCACTGCCACCAACTTCCCCACCGTTATCGGATTCCGTGCCACCGCCTTCGGATAAATCCCCGTCGCCCGAATTGCTAAGCAATAGATCAGTAAATGTTTCCACAAAGTTTCCAGGGGAAATTTGCTCTGTATTTGACCTTAGTGACTCTGCTGTCCATGTATTGTCCATTGGCAGAGTCATATCTTGTAGTCCTGATGTAAATGAAATTGAATTTTCATTAATCCCATCTTTATTATATTCAGGTAAATGTCCAGTTGATGAGTTACCAAATCCCTTCCAATCTTCTTCACTTTCTTCATTATTCATTATTCGACCTTCACTTGACCCTGATGAATTGCCAACAAATTCATACAAAACTGTAGAATTTCCTCCAATCCCTGACGTGGCAATATGTTGCGCATTTTCAAAATAGCCTAGTGTAGAAGTAGGTGATTCCAAATCCCTAGCGAGTCCAGCGACTGAAATATTAGCACTAGCACTCGAGACAGGAACTTCATTCATTGGTTTGGTCCAAACACCGTTCCAGGCTTTCAGCACGTCGAGACATCGCGGGGGGCCCACAACGGGTTTGCTGAGTGGACTAGAAGGTGAAGGGGCAGTAAATTCTTGAGAAGTGATTGAATTTTGGAAACTATTGGACCGGAGTTTTGATTGTCTAGCGAGTCTTGCTTCAGCTTCGAGCCGGGCACTTTCCCATTGTGCCATATGGCTAAGATTAGCAGCATTTTTGGACTGACCGTCATTGGACAAGAGGGCATCGTTCTTGGGCTTGTGGGTCACCGGGTCAATGCCCATTTTCACTAGCCGTTTCTTAAGATGCGTGTTCCAATAATTCTTGATCTCATTATCTGTTCGTTTGGGTAAATGAGTGGCTATGGCCGACCACCTGATAACAAGACAACAAAAGAATATGTTTAGTGTAAGACAGGCTTACAACAACCAAACAAAAAAACTTTGATTTTATCCATGGAATACATACAATAAAAATAATGTGAAAGGAAATAATAGAAAATTCAACTGATGAGTTGATTTTTAGCTATTTGAGACAAAAGGACAATATCATTGTCCGAGAGAAGAGTGTGCAACAAGACCCCTCACTTTCACTGAAATTGTTGAAGATAAATTCAAGGTCAGGTGTATTGGAAAAATAAAAGTGCAATGGTATTTGTGCAGATGAGATTTATAAAAATGTCAAATTTTAGACGTAAATGAGTGTCAGCTAGTGAAGAAAATCATGCTAGGCAAAAGCAAGTTAGTTCAGATTTGTCCATTTTTGTGTCCACTATTTTAAGCCATCCGTTGAGCCTGTTAAAATTCTGATGCATATGGTTCTGTAATTATAAGAAAAAAAGGTACAATAATAAGCATAAGCATTTATTGATGATTTCATGGTCTAATCTTCCATGATCACTTATCTACTAAACCAATAAAAAAAAAAAATCCTATTAAGGCAAAGAAGAAGAAGCAAAGGCAAATTCAAAATCTAACTTCGGTGGGTTCAAAATGAATTTGTTATCAGATTATGTATACATTTGAATTCAGTTGAACCGACATGCACCCTAAATTAGTCTCTGAGCAGAAGAAGAATGAATTGAAGATTAATTAATGAAAAAAGAGAAGAAAATTGAAGTACCTATTCCCTAAGAGAGCATGAAGTTGAATGATGGTTTGTTCTTCTTGTAAAGTGAATTTCCCTCTCTTGATATCAGGCCTTAGGTAATTAGTCCACCTGAGCCTGCAACTCTTTCCACATCTTTGAAGGCCTACAAAAATAATTAACTGAAATTAAACTTCTGTCTTTAAAGAATTTTTACACTATCAGTGCTGAAGATGGCGAGCGAACACACCAGCTTTGGCAGGTAATGCTCGCCAGCTACCATGGCCATGCTCTTCGATATATGCTAAGAGTTTTTGATCTTCTTCAGGTGTCCAAGGTCCTTTTTTCAGCCCAATTTTATCACAGCATGGAGATCGACCCATTGAAGAAATGGAGAAGAAATAATGAACAAGATGGAGAGTAATTTGTAGCACTTGTGGTACTTTATATTATATGTAAAATGATGGTGCTTCAACTAATGGAGATAAATGGACATTGGACAGTAGTAATAGTTGATAGTACTACTAGCACTGAAATAATGTAATAAATGAGAGGAAACGAAGATAAAGAGGAGTAAATAAGGAGAGATATGGCAAAGAAAGAAAGGTCAGCGACAGGGACGGGATAAAGATATTAATTTCATCACAGCACATCATATAGTATGAAATCATGTGCAATCTCCAAGTACTACCCAATAGGACTCTCTTTTTTCCGGTTTTTCGCACTCGCTGTTCAGTATCCGTTTTGAACTCTGACTAATTCATATTCGTGTCAAAAAGTTTTACTTTGAGAGTAAACGCTCCCTATCAAAGATGATTTTTTTTCAAAGTTTAAACTCGAGACATCTGATTAAAAATGAAAGAATGCTTATCATTTTATCACAACGTTTGGTGGGCTCAATTAATTAAGACTCGCATAGAATAATCTTATTTTGTGCAAAACACTCCCTAGTTATTAAAGGTGATTTCATTTCAAAGTTCAAACTCAAATATCTGATTAAGAATGAAAGAATGTTTAGCATGCATCCTATAGTAACATTATATTTGGTGGTCCCTTTAAGATTTCCTTTGCCTTTCCCCTTATCTAACTTCCCCTTTTAAAGTTTAATACATTACCCTTTTTTTGCAATTTTTTAAACTTGCCAATGATTTCTAAGGTGGCTTTATTTGATTCAATTTCTAAACACCTTTTTTCTCTCTTTAATTTAATGTAGTCTTTCGCTTAATGTTAACTGTTAGGATCTTTTTTCATTTGCACTTGCATGAACATTGACAAAAACGCACAAGAAGAACCTCAGAGTCTCAACAACGTGCTGAATAGGTAATGGTCATTTATACAGTAGGGTCTTGCTGAATGTTAGCCTAACAAACAACATTAGCTAATGTTAGTCAATCATACTCTCCTACTACTGTATACTTCTAGTTACATTATTTGGTTGAACATATCATTATAAATATTAAAAAATCACACATCACAATTTAAATTTAATTAACTAAAAAAATATGGGGTTCTTAAACCTTGTGAAAGTATATAAAATATCAATACTTAAATGAGAGAATAAAAACTGGTACTAGCGAACGTTGTTAAATATTTCGACACACATCAAATATAAATGTTTGTCATATCGTTTAGAATATAGGTAGTTATTTTAACAAGCAAATATAATTTTTCTTCGAAAACTCTTAAAAATCACACGTGAATATGACAATATTGTGTCATGTAACCAGTAACTAGGATAAAGATTGGGGAATGAGAATGTAATTGAAATACTTTAAACTATTTCAAGTACTCCCTCTAGTAAATTTTTTTTTTTTTGATGTTTTCACAAACTGAATTTGTGTCAGATTATTTGACGTTTTAAGAAAAATAAGAAGTCATTTGTTTTTTCTTAAATCTTTCAACTTGTGAAATATTAAGTAAAGCGCTAAAGGAACAGATAAATATGTTTATGAATTTGATGTTTTCACAAACTGAATGTGTGTCAGATTATTTGACGTTTTAAGAAAAATGAAGAAGTCATTTATTTTTTATTAAATCTTCCCTTATTATTCAACTTGTGAAATAGTATTAAGTAAAGCGCTAAAGGAACCGATAAATATGTTTATGATTTAGTACTGTTAAATCTATCATTTATGCAAGAAAATTTAAAAACAAGTAATACAGCCAATAGAATACCTTAAACTACTAATTTTGGAAGCTTTAATAAAAGAAATTCAATTATGTGAAGTATATTGGACTACTCGTATTTATGACCTACAAAAAATTGAAGGCGAGTAATTATATGTTTTTGGAAAATAATAGAAAGAGCAGCATAATCGACTGACAGTGCAGGCCTTTGTGCCGCCAATCGCTGCAATTTTTTTTATTTTCGCAATGTCTCATTAAATATGTAATCAATAATGAAACCGAAAGAGGAAAATAAATTTATGATGATATATCACCCTTGTTCTATTTTAAAATTGGTGGATTGGAAAACTGCAATGCTGAGGGATTTAAAGTATTGAACTTTTGATAAGTAGTGATTTTATTTGCACCCGCTAGAGATGATCCCAAATGTATGTCCTATGCTAACTCCAAAAAGGGAAAAAAAGAAGAAGTTCAATTGTAGATAAATCAAAAGGCTTTTGGGTACTTTCTTTTTCCTGTCAAAGTAGCGATCTGGAGTATCCTCTGGGCAGATTAATTCATTTAATCTTAGCTTATATATTAGTCCAATAGTTTTCTCACTTTAGCGAATGAGTATTTCAAATTAGTTTTGGTTACAGAAAAGTCCACAAAAGAGAAGTTACTTCAATTTCATCTGTTCTTCCGCTAAGAAAGGAAGTAGACTATTCGTGTCAATGCAGACGATACTTTTTTTCCATTTTTGAATGTCTCTAAAGTTTTTACGCCCTTCTATTTCATTTTTGCCCGCGGATTGCCCTTCTTTTGGGGTGATCTTTAAATTTTGCCTCTCATATTTATGGTCTTTAAATTATGCCCCTCATATTCTTTGGTCTTTAATTTTTGCCCTTCGCGTTGCAACCCTGAGCGTTCACGCAGAAATCATGAGGTTCTGGTTCGAACCCCCGCACAAGCATAAATTAAAAAAAAAATTACAAGGCAAGGTTTGGGTCGCATGTATGCCGGTGGGTATACACTTGTTAAGGAATTACCAAAGTTATGCGGACCGTGATACTCATGCCTTATGGCGGACTTGGCATAAGTATGTCGGGTCCGACATAACTTTGGTAAATCCTTAACAAGTTTATCTTGGTCCCAGCATACTTATGGGCAAACTTTAGTTAAGCCTTAACTAAAAGTCTTTTCTTAGTTATGCTTATGGGGCGGACTTTTAGTTAAGGCACAACTAAAAGTATGCGCGCATAATTATGCCCCATAGGCATAACTTTTCCTTAAGGCATAACTAAAAATTTGCCTTATAAGACAAAGTCTATGTCTTAAGGAAAAGTTATGCCTTATAGGGCATACTTTTAGTTATGCCTTAACTAAAAGTCTGCCCTATAAGGCATAACTAGGAAAAGACTTCTAGTTAAGGCTTAACTAAAAGTTTGTCCATTAAAAGTTTGCCCATAAGTATGCCGTACCCGGCATAAACTTGTGAAGGAATTATCAAAGTTATGCTGGACCCAGCATACTTATGCCAAGTCTGCCCATAAGGCATAAATATGCCGGATCCGACATAACTTTGGTAATTCTTTAATAAGTGTATGCCGGTTGGGGCATAACGAAATTTAAACTCTGCCTTGCGAATTTTTTAAAAAATTTTGACTGAGTGGGTTTGAACTAGGAACCCGTGGGTTTTAGCCGAAGGGCAAAATTTAAAAATTTCAAATATGAGGGGCAAAATTTAAAGACCACCCCAAAAGAAGGGCAATTGTGCTAATTGCCCATTTCTATACAAACGCCCTTCTATTTCTATACAACTTTCACATTTATAACAACTTAAGTTTAACTATCCGGACTTTAAATTTGATATAAGATATTTGTTCTCTTTCTGAAATCAATATTAATATTTTCTTATATATCACTAATGCTATAAAAGTAACAGTTGTAATTTTAATAAGTGTACAATCAAATATTATCATATAAACTGATATGGGGTGCATCTGCACAACCAAAGCACAAGTTTATTGTTTGGTTGGCTGTATAGAGGAGGTTGCTGACCAAGGATAGACTTCTGAGGCTACACATTCCGGTGGATGATACAAAATGTTGTTTATGTGATAGTCAAACTGTGAAAACTCATCAACATCTATTTTCTGATTGTGCATGGACTAAAGGGGTTAGAGCAGAGATGACACAATGGGCTGGAGTTCAAATTCCAGTAGGAGAACCTAAACATGTGATAGAGAGTATCAGAAGAAAGCACTGGAAATAATTCCAGAAGGAAGTTATTGCAGTTTCATGGGGATTAGTTATCTACTATATGTGGAAGAATAGGAACTGGAAAATCATTAGAGGCATTAGTGCCAATACTGATGTAACTGTTACTCATATTAAGCATGATTTTGTAATTAGATTAAGACTCAGTTAGAATGTCAAAAAAGACTCAAAGGTAGGGCTGAGCATAAATATCGAAAATCGAAAAATCGGACCGAACTGAACTGAACCGAACTTTAAGAAACCGAAACCGAAAGAACCGAACCGAACTAGTTTGGTTCGGTGTTTGGTGTTCACCTTCAAAAAACTAAAACCGAAATAGCCGAACTGAACTTTGATGAAACCGAACCAAAGAACCGAAATTTATACATTACCCAAAAAAATTAAAGTAGTCCAGACCCATTAATTTTAAGCCCCCAAAAAACTCAATTGTAATAAGCTCTCTTTTGCTTTTGTATCCCTAATTTTTCACTTTAGTTGAGAAAATCAAATATCCTTAACAAAGAAAGGTGACTAGGATGTGTCTTTAGAATTAATGTATATCTTTTATGTGTTTTCTTAATTATTCTTACTGTATGTATATAACACCTAATAATCCTATATTATGGTTATGGTTTTCTGTTCTTATGTATCCTGTTTGTTTGATTTGATTTTAATTTGTTAGTTTTATGTTTTGTTGCTTTTGAGAATATGAATTAGTGTAAATGGAATCGCTTTTAATATCATATCAAAAAAATCGAATTGAAAAAACCGAAACCGAACCGAACCAAACTTCAAAAAACCGAAACCGAAAGAACCGAACTAGTTTGGTTCGGTGTTCAGTGTCCACCTTCAAAAAACTGAAACCGAAATAGCCAAACCGAAGTTTGATAAAACCGAACCGAAGAACCGAACGCCCACCTAGGGGGGGATCTAGTCATTGCCCAGGGTGTTCACCCGAACACCCTGGGCAAAAAATTACAGTATATATTTAAGGTAAATTTTTTGTGTTCATGTACATATATTAACTTTTGAACACCCTGAACAAATGCAAAAGGTTAACTCAAGTGATTTAATTATTTTTTCGAACACCCTGAGTGAAAATCCTTGATCCGCCACTGCACCCACCCCTACTCAAAGGTGTAGGACTTGGTTACAGAGGTTCTTTGTGTAATTAGTACTCAACTGGAGACCTCATCTTCCCTGCACTCTTCGTAGAAGAGGGTAGGGGGATTAAGTGCTCATTAGGTGTAATTATTTTTTGTGTTAAAGATAATATTTACACAGTTACCAAGAAAAATCTTAAGATTATTTTTTTCAATTTCAAGAGTTCTAAGTAGGCGTTTGGACATAAATTTGTTTGGAACTCGAAAAAAAAGTAATTGAATCTAAAATGGAAAGATAGTATTTGAAAGTTGATCATGTTGAATCCGATTACTCTTATATTTTGGTTGGGTAAATACTTATTCGCACCTGATATTTACACTAAACTATATAAATTTTTTATAGTTAAGTAATAAGGTAAGAATGTATGGTAATTAATCATGACTAAGTTCTAAAAGTTTATGATATAAACACGGGTAAGTTCGAAAAAAATGTTTGAGCACAAAATGTAGATTGATAAACAGTTTTAAGGGACAGGGTTGAAATTTGAGCACAAAATATAGCTTGATAAACAGTTTTGGAGGACAAGGTCGCAAACCATTTATGGTAACGATGGGCCTGGACACTTGTTCAAATATCAAAAGCCATATTAACGCAAGAAAGGACAAAAGTAGGGGCCCACAACGACCTAGGCTAGCGGAGATCTAGTAGCCTAGACCCAAAGGGTATCCGCCGTGTGGCTCACTGTGACCTGTGGCTGTGGGTCATATGCTTTTAATTCTCCTTTACTTCTGCCGGCCAGCCTTTTGTGTTGCACCGTGGTCCAACAAAACTCCTCATTGATTTGATGTATTTTTTATATTTTTTCTTTTATAATTTAGTTTTTATTGTTATGAGGTGAAAATAAGTTGAACTCCCAACCAAGAGAAAATGAATGCAATTCTCTTCCCAGGAATGATATCGTGCAAAACCGTCTAGTGATTTGCATGTGTCACACTTTCAAGATTTTATGCATTTTATTAACTCCACATGCATCCCTATCCGTTGATAAAAAATACATCGAAATTACAACAACAACATACCCAATGAAATCCCACTTGCAGCAGTGCTTCTAGGTGCGGTGAAAGTTTGCACCTTACCGCCATCTCAAGATAGAGATTGCTTTCCTAAAAAACTCTACAAAAAAAAAAAAAAAAAATCGAAATTAGTGAGAAAAAATATATGTTTAATAATGAAGTCAGAGAAATATATTGTTAATTTTCTACTCTTCATATCATATGATAAATAAGACACAGGAAATGGGTTCAAGTGTGTTCTTATATAGTGGCGGAGGTAGTCATGTATTGGTTATGGGATCAATGGACATAATATACTTTAAAATTTTAATAATGTTAAAATTTTGAATTATTTTAAAAATACGATGAGTTCAATAATGCTATCTGCCTCTATTCTTATAGTTATGTGCCTTAATTAGAACAGTAAGGACATATATAAATATAACAAGAGTTACATATGATTTACTATCTTTTAACTTGGCATTTTTTTGTTCTACCAAAAAGGGAAGAAGAAATATTTTTGTTTGCCCAACGTTATGCATGCCAGTGAACGGTGAAGGGTAAACCTGCAGAAAAACGTTGACGGTAGACAAGACAAGTCGTGGGGTGGTCGATCGACTGGTCTGCATCAACTTGTGAAAGACATGCACTTAATATATACGGATAATTACAATTTAATTCTTGGAGTTAAAATTAATTGGAGTACATAGAAATGTCTATGAGCTTTGCTTCTTTCATATTGACGACCTAAACAGTGTCTCCTTTTAATTGTGATGCCGTTTAACTTCCACATGGGGTAGGGGAAGGTTACTAAAGAGCTTCCGATACACTTGAAACTTGTAGTCCACAAAGATACCTTTTTTTCCATCCGGTGTCCTGTACCAGTATTGGCCAGACAAAATACGGATTCACACCGAAAAGTCCCACATTAGGGAGGATAAAATGTTTTCTAACAATACGACTCCATAATCAGGGCTCGAACCCGAGACTTCTCGTTAAAAATGAAGAAGTTGTACTTACTATTGAAAAAGTAAAGAAATGTGTGCTCTCTGCCTCTCTCCAACAACTAAACTTTTAAATAAGATGGTTACACACTTCAATACTTAATTATCACTTCACCACAACCCTACTTATTGGTCCATGAGTGAATTACTTAAGGTGATAAGAATTTACCATGTAACAGCTTTTTACAACAGGTTAATTATTCTATTTTTTGTCATCATATTCAGTTTCCTATATAAAAAAAAATTAATTGTCATTATTGTTCAATTTATTCTTAGCAAACTTTGCATTTCCAATGTAATACTCCCGTATTTTTACCTTTTCATTTTGTTATAAAATAAGTGGTGGTTCACAAAATAAAATAAAACATTAATTTATTCTTCCAATTTTCCCCTATTTAAATAAATAAAGTTTTACATAACCAAGAAACAATTAAAGAGCTAGTATTTTTTTTCAAAACATTTGATTAAGGATAAATTAGTACTTTCTTGAAGTGATTAGTTTCATGAGAGTGTGCTTAAGCTAAAAACACCACTTATTGTGACCCTGAGGGCTAACTTATACTCTCCATGAATAAGGAAGGAACAGTTTTTTCTAGACGTAGATTTAAGGCCCACAAAGCGACATTGGGGGAAAAGGCATGCAGTTGAAACAAATCCACAACCTTGATCATTAAATGGCTTTGTGAAGAAAAAAAAATCATTAAATGGCTGCTAGTGTGTTTTTTTTTTTTTTTTTCCTTCAAGAATTTAGTGTCAAACATATACTTATATCTTACCACTTTTTGTGGTAACCCAAAAATAAACTTTCCAGTTATTCTTCTTGGTTGGAGTCCTTTATATTTGTGGTAACATTTCCACTGTCAGTAAAATGACATTTTAAAAACATGTTCACAAGCGAAAATGACTAGCTCTTAGTCTGCTCTCTAGTTCATTAGGTACTCTATTCCTGTAAATTTGGAATGAGAGAAGTCCAGCAACGGGAATGTGTATAGGATGCATGGTCCTATATATATTTAGAGGCTAGTAGGTATGGACAATATTTATTATGAGTTTAAGTTTGGTGCACTGTCAGTATATCTTTTTTTTACACTATCAAGTGACATTAACCTGCAGGTCACCGGATTTTTTCTTATTAATTTTTCTTTTCTAAAATTTATACGCTAATCTTTATTGTTCCATTGTCTCTCTCCTCTTCAAAACTTCCGTCTATTGTGGTCTCTCAATCACCCAACCTTTTTCTCTCTTCTGTTGAATGTCAAATTGCTCTGTTAGTTTAACTTTCTGCACAATTGATAAAAGCTTGCAAGTACACAAAACTCCTACAGCCTTCATTCAAGTCCGAACACTCTGCTCAGATTGGGGGAGAAGAAGCAAAAGAGAGGAAATGCTTCGGGGATTTGAGGAACATTGATAAAAGCTTGCAAGTATACAAAATCTTAAGCTTCAGATTTCTTCTTTACAATTTACATAGAAAATTTATCTGATATGTTCTAAAAGTTGAATCAGAGCTAAAGTTATGTAATTTACCTATTCAAAAGTAATATGCTGGACCAAGGTCACTGGATGGAGTAGTTTAAACATTTGTTTGAGGCTTTTTTTCAAATATATTGTTTGAGGCTTGAAGAATAACTTCATACAAATTGATGTTTGAGGCGTTAAAGAACTTCTGGCTTTGACATTAAGTTGATAAAAATTAAGAATAACGTTAGAAGAATTAGGATGAAATAAATCTACTGCTAGTACAACCATGAATTAATTTTAGTTAGAGAATAAATAGGACTCGACTTACCTTTAATGTCTTTTTTTCCTGTAAATTATGATTATATTAGTAAATGGTAGAATTAATTAATTGATAAAGTTACCATGTTTATCATTGAGATTACCTACTGTGCACAAAGTCTTATACAGTGACGGTGCACCAAACTTAAACTCATTCATTATATTCTTATGATAACAACTACATACCACGCAATGTAATTCCACAAGCCGTCCTGGCATGATATAAACAGACGTTAGATCTTTACTCCTACCGTGGAAGGTAGAGAGGTTGTTTCAGATAGACACTCGACTCAGAATAAGGCAATAACAAAGCAGGTCAAATAGGCCATAACAAAGCAGGTCAGATACAACAAATTAAAACAGTTTGTTAGGCGAAGAACAAGAGACAGCAAATAATCACAGAAATCGAAGGACAAGAAACTACAGGAGAAATACTACGACTACTTGTAAGGAAGGATAAGTGAGACAACGCTCAACTTTTCTACCCTAATTCGTGTCCTCCACAACCTTCTATCTAAGATCATGTCCTCGGTAAGCTGTAACTGCGCCATGTCCTGTATATTCTTAGAGTATCGCATTTATTATTGAATTAAAGAAATTATGTGGTGGATGAATGAGATACATTTACCCTAAATTAGAGATCTCGGTTCGAGCACTGACAATGGAGAAATTCTTGATAAGGTGTGATTCTCTCTTAAATGAGTCTTACATGACATGAATCTGAATTAGTTAGATAGTGAGTTCTGGATATCAGATCGTTGAAATAAAAGACAAGTTACGCATTTAGTCGGTCGACCAAGATTAAACAATTACATCCTCTAAGCAAATTCCTTGGATGGAAGCTATACAGTGTAAAATACTTAAAATTAAAATAAACAAAATACTTTTTTTATTGTCACAAAGGAGTAGTGGACAAAATGTTATTGTGTAACTATGTATTGACTTAAAATTCTGAATTGTAGTCATGAATCATGATCCACTACTGCATGCATGCATGCATGTCCTTGTCAATCAACGACTTACTTGATGCAGGATTTTTTATTTCTTGTTTATGCATTAACTAGCTCTTGCTGTGGTGAAAGTTATTAATCGCTAATCATTTATATGTCACAATCATCAGCAAATTGTAATATTATCATCAAAATAGACTTTGGCCGGTGGGTTATCTCTCCATTCCAGTTTCAATCTCTGTGTTATTTAATTTGACTGAATATATTTTACTTTCAATTAATATAACTTGGCGATTGTTGTCCTTCAAACTAACTAAAGTTAAAAACTTAATGCAACCATCATTTTTAAAAAATAAAAAAGCGACGATTAGTCATGCAGTTTGGGGTTGGGTGTGTTGTGGTGGTGGGGTGGGTGGGGGGGTGTGATCTTTATCAGCAATAAGACATCAGTCCCAAATAAGTTGACCTTTTTATATAAATCATCACTGATCATGTTTCTTCATGAAATTCTTATGTTTTTACTTGCACATTATGATGAAGACAAAATACTACTAGAAAAGCAATAAGTTCTTAACATACTATTGAGGGAGGCATTGGACCAAATCCAGGACGAGAAAGGTAGTAAGTCATGGGCTCACAACTTGTGTTCGTTCATCACGTGTTTTGTGTTCCGACTTCGGACTTCCGAGTCGTGTATTGCAGCCCAACATTTGGAGTTTTGAACATCGTGAGCGCGGGTTGTATTCCATATTGGGCTTTTAAAGTCGGTGGAGATCAAGGGGCAATTTGCAGGATTGGCCTTCGCTGGGGGTGGTCTTTAAGTTTTGGCCCTCAAATTGGTGGTCTTTAACTTTTATTCTTCACTAAAAATCCCTTGGTTTCTGGTTCGAACTCCCGCTCAGTCAAAAAATTTAAAAATATTCGCAAGACAGAGTTTTGCAAATTCTGTCTTAAGGTAGAGTTTTGCAAATTCTGTCTTAAGGCAAAATTTTGGCCTTAAAGAAGAATTTGCAAAATTCTGCCTTATGGACAATATTTTGCAAAATTACTTTCGCGATTTTTTTTTTTTACCGAAGGGGTCAACCCACAACCTCGCAGATTAAAAGGAAGCAGAAAACTTAAAGACCACCAATTTGGAGGACAAAACTTAAAGACGACCCCACATGAAGGATAATCCGTCGAAAAAAATGGAGATCAATCCATGTTGGGACAATCTTGGTACCATTAGTCCATCACCCACAGATTTGGTACCATTACTTCAACCATTTGACGATGCATGTGAAGAGTCCCATTACTGAACTTCAAAACCTTAAGGTGTCCTTTGGTATTAGGGATAAAGATAATAATTTTGAGATAAAATATGCAGTTAACTTATTCTATGTTGTTGGGTTGAATTATTTAATTCCGGTATCAGATAAGGAGCTTGGAATAACAATAAAAAAGTAAGGTGGGAACCGGAAAGACGTGTATAGTAAGGAAGAATGTGGCTGCTAAGGGTTCCTTGTCATTTTGCAAAGTGAATATTCGAACTTTATGAAAAGGTAGATGAAACATGCGTACTTGTTTTAAGTAGATTAAAAAGGTCAAAAATATTAAACAAGAAACAAGCAAAGGGTTCCCAACAAGCAAATGAAAAGCATTTGATTGTCTATTTCTTCTTTGCTTAGGTAGCCAATTGGGTGCATTATGGGCCACAAAATGTAATTCCAAGCATGTGGGACCATTTAATACGTCGGCCTCATCGGATGCAACAAGATGGAGAATCGGCCCTTACTTTTCATCATTCATGTATTATAATCTTATGGACATCCACGATTTTTTTTTCTCTGGATGAGTCTGACATACTGTGTGCTAGTTAAAGTGAATTATTAATTTGGTTGAAAAAACAGTGTAAACTTTGTTAACTCAATAAAGGTGAGTCCAGCATGAATTATTAGTCGTAAGATAACTAGAAGTTCAGAACTCGCTTAAGTTTCAACTACTTTTTTCTTGAATTGTTTGCGAATATTGTGCATTTTTTCCAAAGATATTTAGAAGGCGAAATAAAGAGGAACTTTAGGACATCCTTGTGATATTACGGTCAGCGGCGGAGCTAGGTTAGGCCTAGGTGAAATATTACATTGTATATATAAGGTCAAAATTATTTATAATATATATAGTAGATGTTGAACCCTCTTGGTTTCTTCGTACGTTTATTTCTTTATATTTTTGAACGCCTTTAGTAAAAATTCTGGCTCCGCCACTGAATACGAGTGTCGTAGCTAATTGAGTAGCTCTAGAAGCATGTGAGAAAGACATCTGTTTAGTAAATGATCATCTTTTTATTTCTCTTGCAATTTATGGATCTTTACTCCACATCATAAAAATTTAACGTAAGCAAATTGAAAACATTATGAGAAAACATAAGATGACGTTTTAAAATTTTGTAGACATTAGACGATAATCTAATATTTTGTCAGTCTCAATGATTATATTTGCATAATTTTAAAAAATAAGGAGAAAAATAAAGACTATTTGAAAAAGACGTTTGTGTAAATTAGACGGGACCTTTGAAACGATGGTATTGAAATCATGCACATGTAGACTTATGCTCCATCCGTTTTAATTTATGTAAACTTATTTGACTGGGCATGACATTTAAGAAAGAGTGAAGACTTTTGAAACTTGTGTTTCAAAAAATGTTTCAATATTTGCGCTATAGAATCATTTCATAAAGTGAATTTGTTTCCAAATTGTGAAAGAGGTCATTCATTTCGTTTACGTACTAAAAAAGAAAATAAGTTCACATAAATTAAAACAGAGTAACTACTCCCTCTCGTCCCAAAAGATTGTCCTCTTTTCCTTTTTAATCTATCCCAAAAAGATTGTCCCTTTTCTATACTTAGAAACAATGTAACTTTATGAGATGATTTACAGTCATACAAATGTCTAAGGCTTATTTTGGACCATGCATTTTAAAAAAATTTCTTTATTTCTTAAACTTCACACAAATTAAAAGAGGATAATCTTTTTGTGACGAAGGGAGTAGTACTTATTAAACTTCAACTAGAAGTTGATATCTTGTGAATTCTTCTTCTACTAAAATGTGAATTGGGGCACGTGGCCCAAACAACTACGGCTCAATAATTGGGTGAAAACTGAGATGACCTGTAGTGAAAAGACAACCCGGCCCACATAATATGGAATAGTCATGAAAGTGTCAGTTTATTACTAACTGAGAGCCTACATGTGACATTTTTCCGTTGAGCTGTTAAATAATCCAACAAAGAAGGAAGGGGGGCTCATTGTTCTGTGGGCCTGCAAACTAGCCCAACGCTGTCGTCTCAGGGTTTGTTAGTGAAGATTATAAGGGCACTTTCGTCATGCCTGCTCAATTTTTCCATCTTCTTTTTCTTCCCCAAAATGTGGAGAAAATGTGTCCTCTCCACATTTCCTACTCTGTTTTCAGTTACTCTTGTACATGTTTTGTCGGGCAATCTACAGCCTTTCACTTCACTGTAGGAAGGTTTATCTCCCATCTAATCTTAATTTAAGAATCTGTTTATTCGATATGAATATTGTAATACTTTTCTGACAATAAATGGGTTCCCATGAAACTTATAGCTGTAAACCTAATTATTATTGTATATTAACTCAAGATCGTATTCAAAATTCATAAACTTTAAATTCTTGATTAGCTTTTGATTTAATGTAGGAAGATGAATGAGTGAAACCATGACATTAGTCAACATTATTGTGAGTTGCTGGAACAGTAGACAAATGAAAACCCCGCCAAAAAAAAAAAAAAAGACCAAAGACAAATGACGTAAATTCGCAGAATATAATGATGCTTTGTCTCTGTTCGTCTGTCTTTTCCTTCCGTTTAAAATCGAGCAAAATCATATAGTATTATGGAAACCCATGTATTCATACTTTCACGTTCCATTCCTTCTCTGGCTTTTTTTTTTAATAGAAAATAAAAATAAAAAAAAAGCCCCCCAAAAAATCTAAAGAAAATAAAAAATGTTTACACTTAAAGTCATATTGGGGCAAGAAAGCAACCAATGTTTTAGAATTGAATACAGTTAAACCTCTCTATAGTGGTAGTATTTGTCCGAAAATTTCCTTTCTGTATAAATGAGGTCTTACATACGTATACCGACATTTAATATTTAGATCTCATTTAATCGTTATAAACAAAAAGTAAAACAATTAACTTTTTGTACTTTTTATGTTATAAACGAAAACAATATACTTGTAAATTTTAAAATCTCAATTGATTTTCATAGCTCATAAACTAAAAATTGAAAAGACTAATAAATTACTACTAAATCCATAACTAGTTGTACTAATACGATAAAGAATTAAAATCTATGGAACATATGCATTTTAAATTAATTGAGAATTTAAATATTTCAAGTTTTGATGTAAAGAATCCCTACAATTGTAGTCGTTTCGTAAATTTAGTCTCTCTCAACGATAATATAACGCTTGAACCGACAAAGAATTTTGTCCAAACTTTCAACAAAAGGAAATTCAATAGCTTTCCCTTGAAGGTTGTCTAAATGCTTAACAGTTGACTCTTCTATCTCCAAATAGCAGTAGGTTGAGGCTCTTCATGGACACTTTTGTTGTCACATAATATATTTCGTACAAAATATTATTACACGCTATTTGAGTATGGTTTTCATAGAGATATAATTTTACAAAGAGTGTCATCATTATAATGGATGTCATCTTTATTATAGTAGAACGTCATATAGTAGAAGAAATATAACATGAAAAAAATCGGTTATAGAAAATCAACCGTTATAGTGAAACGTCATATAACGAATGACAATTATAGAGAGGTTTGACTGTATATTAAACCAAGTGTGAGATTTTCAACTTTAGTTTTAACTTTTCTTAACTCAAACATTATCACATAATAGATCAAGTATATTCAACTCACCTGTACATCAGCAATGGCCAGCTTTTCTTTCTTTGTGTATAAAGTATATTTTTCTTTTCCTAAGGGGACGGAGATTCATTATGTTGATAATGGAGAAACAAAGAAATATAAAAATGGGGGATATCAATCATAAAGTAGGAGTTGGACCAAATCATTGATATATAATTAAAAAATTAAATAAAGAATATAAATAGTACATTTGGGTAAATTCTCAACTTAATGCCACACAATCCACGACTAAATGATGTATGATAAATCTATCCAAAAAGACGATTATTCTTGAGGCGCGTATGTTAATTAGAAAATAAATAGATCATTTGACCTAAGTAATAATTTTGAATATTATAAATAAAATATACTAAGTCCGAAACAAAAAATTAAATATACCAAGTACGTATCTTCCAAGTAATTACTAAATACTGAAAATTGAAACTTCTGCTTCTTTCCGGAACAATTCATTATTAAAAGATATTTTATATGTTATCATTCTAATTGGCCTTGTAGAAATATTAATTTTGAAAGGACGGTAGACTTTCAACTCTCTCATAGAGATTAAAGGATATATATTATGAAAGACTCTGACCATTTAAACAAAAATATTTAGGCAATTTTTTTGGTATAATCCAGAACAAAAATAAACCCTTTGGAATTTGGATATCTTCATAATCTGTTACTGTAATTATTTCATACAAAGACTGCATACAATTACGTTAAAAATATAAAAAACTTGACCATTCAACTCGATCGAGTACTAATTCAAGACTTTTACAAGCTATTTCCAAAAGCTCTTGGTGACATACTATTTCACCAATCACTGCTGAAAAACTGGCAAAGACCGACGATAAAACCGACGAATTCCGCCGGTTTTTCGATAATTTTTTTAAATCTTTTTTTTTTTTAAGAAAACCGACAATTTTTTATCGGTTATTTTTTGCACGAAAATGCGGGAAAAATATTATTATTTTTATATTGTTTTCTAAAATAAACCGACAGACTCCGTCAATTTTTTTTTTTTTTCTTTTTTTTTTTTTTATAAAAAAAATTGACGGAGTTCGTCGATTTTTAGAGCTAAAAAACAGTATAAATTAAATCAATGTAAATATTTGAACAAAGAACATGAGTGGTCTACTGGTAGAGCCCTTCAATGCCAAGGAACATACCCGGGTTCGATTTCAAGTTGCTACATTTCATTATTTTATTTTAAAAAAGAAAAAACCGACGGACTTTTATTTTTTTTAACATAACCGACGGACTTCGTCGGTTTCCGAAAAGCGATGTAACGTTAAACGACGGACGTGTTACATCGATTTTCACTCAAAAAACGACGCAGTCCGTCGGTTCTGAACGTTGATTTTTGCCTTTTTTTAGTAGTGAATATTCAAATTAATTAAGTACTTCTTTTGCCCCAACATAATTGCCACACATTTCAAAAGGCCGAACAAAATATCATTTGGCTAGAATTTAGTCGATTCTTTTGCAACTTGTTATGTGAAATATTTTAACATATAGTATTCTACAAGTAATTTCTAATTATTTTCCAAACATTATTCAATCTTTGTTGGATCAGCTTCAACATTCTCCAAATTTTCGCTAAGCGGATAATGACACAAAAAGAAAAGTAGAAAGGAAACGTCGAGCCAATACTTGAATTAACTGCGAGATTCATTCATAATTAGATATGTACATATTTAAATTTTAACTTTGTTTAAATTGGTTATGCTGTCAAATTAGGCATTGGGCCTAGCACGCACCCAAAAACTAGCTCAGATGGAGGAGGATTGTCCAAGTCTTACAAGGAGACCGGGGTTCTCGTCCGTCACCGATGTGGTATATTTCTCTATACCCCCCTCAGGCCCAGATCCGGACATTATTTTTATCAGGGTTTAGTGTTCGGTCTGGAGTGTGCACATTCATGGACCGAGAGTGTTTCACCCCCATCGGTCAAGGACCGGTCAATTGGTCGGAGGGCATTCTACCCCCTCTTTTTCTCGGGGCCACATTGGATCGGGCATGCATGGGCTCTGATACCATGTAAGGAATGGATCTTGAGCCTAACTCGACCCCAAAAGCTAGCTTATGAGGGGAGGATTGCTCAAGTCCATATAAAGAGTCCATCCATCCCTTAAACCATCGATGTGGGATATTTTAACACTCAACCTCACGCCCAAGGCTGAACATCTGGTGAGTGGGAAGTTTTAATATGGGGCCCACTATCGGGAAATAATAATTGGGATGGGTCCTGCTCTGATACCATGTCAAATTAGGCATTGGGCCTAACTCAAAGGGAGGAGGATTGCCCAAACCTTGTAAGGAGCCCAAAGTTCTCGTTCGTCACCGATATGGTATAATTCTCTACATATGATCATTTCTGGGTTAGAACTTGGCTACAAATTCTTGGTAGATTGCTAAAAGTTTCGATGAACGCAAGTTATGGCGATTACGAGGAGTTTAGTTCAAAATGTTCTGACAAATCATCAGGAGTTTACTACAGATTGCCCTGAAAAATCACCAGAAATTTCTGACAAATGAATTTGCCACGAGTCCAAGCGATTGTTAGAAGTTTAGTACAAATTATTCTGGTGGATGACCTAAAATTAATGATAGATGAGCTTGCTATCAGTCAAGATAGATCACCAAGAATTTAGTACAAATCGTATCGTAATACTAATTGTTCATAAATCCCAGCCCACAGAAATTTCACCTACACATATTACTCAAAAATGATCCAAAAATTCAACAGTCTAATACGATCCCAAAAATTCCCAATGATCCGCTTCAATCCAAAACTTTCGAAATTCATAGACTCACTTTTTCTTATTTAGTAATCAAGCTCATAAAACTCAATAATGATGTTTTGAGAGTTTTCAACCAAATTGATCACAGATAAGCAACAAGCAAATATCTATATTTGCTAGACATTTTAAACATAAATAAAAATTAAACGCTAGCTCTTAGAAAGGACACCCGGTAAAATTTCTAGAATTAATACCGAAGGCGTTACTCTAAATTCAAATGCCCCAGTTGTATATTTTCTTTTCCAAGCCCAGTTGTTAATTTTGTGTTATAGAAAGTCCAGCAGCAGTACTAAAATTTATGGAGTCAAATTATCATTATCCCAATTAATTATTCAAAAATTTTAAATAAAAAAGAAAATCAAAGATTAAGAACAAAACATCTGCAGAAGACCATTTGCATCGGGTCGCAATAAATATTCCTCCAACTGACCAGAACAATAATTTGTTTTTTAAAAAAACCTATCTGAATTCGAATTTTTTATTGGCCTTTGAGCGCTGAATAGTTGAACTTTCAAACATAGGGTCCTAGACTCCTAATTTTATACCTATCCTAGTTAATCAATGTGATTAATAGCCTGTTTGGCCAAGCTTATTTTTCCCCCAAAAGTACTTATTTTTTCAATAAGTGCTTATTTGAAAAAAAGTGAGGTGTTTGCCAAGTTTTGGGAGAAAATAAGTTTTATAGTAGAAGATTTTTCAGAAAGCCTAAAAAAAAAGTTTTTGCCCAAAAGACTTTTTTAAAAAGTACTTTGAGAAAAATACAAATATAAACACTTTTTAAAAGCTTGGCCAAACACTAATTATTGTTCAAAAGTCTTTTTTAATTAATTGCCAAACATTTACCGCTTACCAAAGTATTTTTTTTTTGAAAAGTATCTTTTAAAAAAGATTTTTAAAATGTTGATTTTGAGCTACGCTAAACACTTATAAAGGACTTGCAGCTTGAAAGAAAATATATCAAGACTCTTTAGAGTTACGTGTTTGTATACCCTGGCGGATATGCCTTAGTGCTGCGGGTTCAATCGAATTTAACATTTAATAGAAAGATAAAGATATATGTAAAAAATAATAAAAATTCAAAAAGTATAATATTAGAAAATCATAATTTTAAAAAGTTTATTGAACTCAATATCAAGAATTTTAAAGACTAAATCGATTAAGTTTAAATACTGAATCTCTGCTGAGAGAGGTAATTAACCAAGAAAGCATAAACGAATGACTAGTTTGGGAATTAATTGAAAGCAGCCATGTTGCTATCACGAGTTCAAAACTTGATCCTATCCTCCTAATTTATTTGTATTTTTTTGCTTATCAGGGTCGGCTAATCTGTTAGAGCTAATATGGTCCATTGGTCCCTATTGAATTTTCTTTAGTGAAAAAAAACTGAAATATGGATATTCAGGACTCAATAAATGAGAAGTACTATAAGCTTTTTAGTTTGAATTTTTATAGGTGTTTTTCACACTATAGCAGGTTATTTACTTTAAGTTTCATTAGGTTAACAATTAGACTTATTAGGGACGGTTTACATCTTTTTATAGGTCTCTCAATTTAATTATATATAAAAAATTATATACTATAAGTGCACAAAAATTGAAATTCTATTAGTAAATCTCCATTTCCTGGTAAATGTGGACTAAAATGATATGGTAAAAACAAATGAATGTCAAATATGGAATATGGCTTTTTTGTAACTCCTGAAAAATACAAGATTGGGAGGGATATTTTTGTTCAAATATTATTTTCATTTAGCTTAGAACTACGGGTTATCAAGTTGTAATTTGTAGATGAGCCGTAAAGCTGGGTTGGTAGCCTAACAGTAGGAATCGCAAAGAGTTCATATACGAATCCTCCTGTGGAGTGAGTGATGCGATGCTGAGCTATGGTGCAACCCACAAACTTCAACAAATGATGCAATCACATACCAACTAATCTAACTAATACGTTAAAAAATATGAATCCTCCTAACTGAGATTTTGAAAGCATGCCAATCATATTTTCTAATACCATGTACTTAAAAGACAACATCAAGAAATAAAGAGGCTGCTTGGAGTGAAAAGTTTTTCCCTTTCATAATTATGTTTATTTAGTTCTATTTTAACAACGAATTATTTCTGCAATTTAAACAAAATACATATCTCGAAATTGAGCTATAAAAATGAAGAACTGTTGATAGGAACGCTTCATCCATTATGAATCAATCTAAGGGTAATTAGGATTAGTCAGACAAATGGATTTTGGATCTAGAAAAAAATATAAAAAGACACATTGGACAGACAAATATTTCTATGAATTATGAAATATCAATCATTCAAGTACAAAATGTTTTACATAAAACTTCTCTAAGAGAGAGATCCAGTTAACTACGCTTATATTGCTGAAACATTGAACTTCATTGTAATATTAACAAACCAATTAACTTTTGTATTATTCCGAGCGGAGACAAATCTATAAACAACAGAATACTACTACTGCACTGAATCTAACAATAACAACATTTTTTCTGGGAATAATCAACACTAACCCTCTGTGCTCTGTCCCACATACAATCTATTTTTTTTTTTTTCTATATCTATTGCATTTTCACGCCTTCACTCGCTAAAGCTAAAGTCCCTATTAAATGTTCAATAATTCCAGAGACAATCGATGTCCACTGGTCCAGTTGAATTGATACTGAAGTCATGATCCTCGTAACCACCCCTCAACGTCTGTTTCGATTCTGACCCATAATTGTTGTCTAGCAAAAACCTCATTATAGAGTTATCTTGCATCAATCCAGAATCACCATACTGGAAATTTTCCATGTAGGGCATGGTATTGTTTGGTACATTTGAAGGGTTTTTTGGGAAATCAACAGAAACAGGGGAACAAGACAGAGGATTATGATGATGATGTGTTTGAGGTTTTTGTTCCTCCACTGAATCGGAGAAGCAGGTCACATGAGAATTATTAGATGTCTCTCCACTACTTCTGGCTGTTGTTGTAATCTTGTTGTATGGTGACATGTCCATTAATGGTGGCAAATTTGAAGACCTCGAATTATCGGTCAAACTGTTGCTTCTCATGAGATTTGAGATTGGTATCTTTTTCCCTCCTGAACTCTTCTTGAAAACTCTGCAAATCACACATTCATTCTGCAGGAATTTGGAAAATAGCACAATATTGTCAATAATTCAAGGGATATTTTCAAATAACGTAAAACCTTAGACTACAGAGATTAAATCCTGAATCAACTGATTGACAGAAAAACAACAGTAGGGAGGTTTTTGATGGTTATTTACCTTTGCAGTTTTTGGGAGATTGTGGACTGAATATTTGCCATCTAATCTATATTCATGCATGACCCAATTGGTTTTTTCACCTTTAGGTGCTCTTCCTTTGTAGAAAACAAGAGTTTTCTTCATACCAACAAGTGTTTTTGACCTGAATATCTCTTTATCTTTGCCTGTTGCCTTCCAATACCCTGCTTCTGTGGCTCTGTTTGTCCTCTGCCCTGTTGGATATTTCTTGTCCCTGATACAGAAGAAGTACCATTCTTTTTCACCCATTTTTGCCTTCCCTGCAACATAATCATGAAACATAGATTAGACAATTAATTCAAGAAATTAACCATTTTTTAGGATTCATCTAACAAAGATGGTGCAGAAAACTTACATGGCAAATCCCATGGTTCAACTTTGTTCAAATCCACCTCACCAATAGCTCTTGCACAAAAGCTACTATCAAGAACCTTTGGGGCTAAATAGTGTGTGATTAGCTCTTCATCCGTTGGATGAAAACGAAAACCAGGAGGCAAATCCATTTCTTCTTCATGATCACCATATCCACACACAGTTTCCATACTTTCTAGTTTAATTTTCTCCAAATTGTAATCAAATTATTTTAAGGTGTAACATAAAAAAATTGAATATAGATAGAAGCAAGCTACAATTATTATACTTAGATGATTGAAAGCGAGAGAAGAGGACAATTATATGAAGAAGTGAAATAATATGCAATAAAAGGAAGTGGGGTTAAGGGAAGAAAATAAGCAGAGAAAGAAAGGTTGTAGGAGAAAGATTATTGGTATTCAGAGGAAAGTGTGGCTAGGGAGGAACGCCAGGTCTTATAGTAGTTTGTTAACACACAAATGTAACTTAATAATTTCTAAAATCAGCTTGAGTTGGGCAGTTTTTGGCTTTATTTTTAATAGCAAAAAAATCGTCGCTTTCGTGTTGAAGTTGACAAAAAGCACCTCCTTATCTCCATACTCAGCTTTCATTTTTCAACTCCATTTTTAATGATTAATTAAATGATAATTGGCATAATCATATGTGTATGCCATTAGGTAAGCTTGGAAATTCAAACGGGCTGGAAAATAGCTCTGTTAGTTGTCATTTGTTTAACCAATATAATCTACTACTTGATAATTTTGCGATGTAACTCTGTCACCTTTTAAAGAGGAAGAAAAATGAATGTGAAATTTGAAAGGGAGTAGAAATTCGACGTGACACTATAATTCATAATTTAGTTTCTTGATGGAATAATTAGAATATTATACAAAATGACTTATGGTACACGGCCTAAACATTTAGCCAAAATATTTTACGAAATTGTGAAGAAAGTTCATCAATGTCAACCGCGTACTGCTGACACAGTCGCATAAAAGGTGCAATAAATTATACTTGATATTTAGGTACAGCGTATAAATCTTGCAAGACCAATCAATAATCGTAGTAGTAAAAAAGCATAGTTTGGTCCTTAACCCGGTTTAAAAAAATTCCGCAATAAGCTTCTTGTGCTATTCATTATTCATCTTTTAAGACCAAGAAACTAAATTCAATCATGTCATGCTGCCCCATGCACATGGCTTACATCTGTCTCTCACTCTTGTACTCTTTTATTTACTTTATGGCCACATACACACCTATAGTTCATATTACTCACGTATAGTCTTACCAGTTTCCATTGGTTCTTTTCTCTTTACACTTGATAATTATTATTTTTTAAAATGAAGTCTTTGTGGGCGGTGTCGTATTTGAATAAAAGCCTTCAAAAATCTATCCCCTTAAGTTTTATTTTCAAGTCAGCCCTTTGATTTTTTGCCCCTTTTTTCACCTCCGTCTCTTCCTTTTTGTGTGAGGTTTGGCGAACAAGAACTCTTGTCAGAATAGTTGCTATTAAATATGTAAATCATAGTAGTTCTCGAAATCGTAAAAAGCAACTTTGAGGTAGCCTAAAATGATGGAGCAATAGTAGGAGAGAGCCGTCAATTATATTCATTCACATGGAATCACGTTTCATTAGTACTGGTAGAATCATATGGTGCGGTATATTCAAGATTCCTTATTATCCATTACTGTTTCTTAATTAGCAGTTCTTAACAGATAATTATCCCTGAATTAGTGTCTAATCCTTCCCACGTCACCGCCAAAGTGTGCTCGTTGATGACCCACCGTCTTGAATGCCACATAGGGATGGTTCCCATTCTAGAAACCTCAGTCGTACGAACCTATTAAAAAATTCCATTTATGCGCTTGCGCTTCATTAGGAGTGAAAATTTTGTTCGTGTGGACTTAATTGTCCCTTTCTTCGTCTAGTGAAGTCACCTTCAATGAGGACAATAATTGTCATTTATGGAGTGTAACTGTAAGTATATTTTAAAACTAGTGAATTTGCTAAAATAGGTAAGTGAATATTTTGAAAACGTCTTTTATAATTTTAGTTTTATAGATTAAAGAAAATTATTGTAATAACTATTAATACTATTTCTTTGGTTAGCTCCAAATCTCTTTATATAAAGTTTCGCAAAAATATAAATTGAAGGAAAAAAAAGTGATATTAAGACTACAACGATATATACTTACTAACAAACATTAAAATAAACAAATAAAAAAACTTTATAATAAAATTTTGTTATCATAGTTCGTCCTTAATAAATCGTGTTCTCATTATAGTAAGAAAATTATGAAGCTTTTCACCTTTCATAAATCAGTAATCTCTAAAGGTTATAGGAATTTTTGTATCCATCATTTGTCATTATATTTTTTTGTTTCTCATTCAGTGTCTACTAGCCGTATTCTTCCGACTTATTCAGTATTCGTGTCGCATAGGGCTTATTCTGGGGAAGCGCTCCCTATCAAGAATCTTTCAATACTTAGGACTCGAACTTGAGACCTCGGGCTAAGGGAGGAGCAGCTCCAAGAGAGTATATATGAAACCAATCCTAATGTTCGTCACACTTCACGCAGAGTGTGTACATTTCAAGTAATGATCGTGTGGAAAATTATTTTCTTAATCTATTTTTTACAAGAACTCAATGTTAAACCGTTCTTTTAGACACATATATTATTTTACCATCTCGCTTATTTTAACACTTTTGAATTTTTACGTATTGTAAGCGGAGCTTCTTAGTATTTTAGTTTAGATATATTTTGTTTTCCTCTATTAGAGTTGGTATTAACCAATTTCGGCTTAAGGGTCTTGAAATTTGGGGCATGATTAATTAGGGATTGTTTTAGCAAAATGTGAGTGAAAAAAATATAAATGTGTTTCTTCATCATAAATTATGCTACATCAAAATTTCCTTGTATTTTTTAATATAGAAAACTAAAATGGAAATCAAAGCAAAAAAGAAAAGAAGAAGGAAAAAGGAGGAAATTTTAAAAATGGAAAAAGAAGAAGAAGCGTAAATTCAAAAGTTGACATATTAGATAAAAATCTTTTGCCGCTCTATTTCTCTTTCCTTCCTTTGGTGTTTCTCGTCCCCCAACTTGTAATTACTTCCTCCATCACAAGATACACTCTCTTTTTTCTTCTCCTAATTCACATTTAGAACAAAATTCTTGAATATGCACACAACATTTTAATCCATTTAAAACACACTTTTATTGTATATACATTTGGTGCATCTCCATATGGCCTTTTTATTCTCTACTCTCATCCTCTTCAATGTTAATGATCTTAACAAAACTTTCCTCCTTCCGTGACAATATAAACTTCCTGAAAATAATGTCTAGCATGATTCAAATGATCATCTTGAATTCAGCATCAAGGTGAGAATTAGTACATTAGAGAGTTCTGTAGGGGAAAAAATATGGAGATGTCTATGTCTTAAGAAAAGTGAGATGCCATTAAACCTGCCAAATAAAAAAAAAGTTATACTTGACTAACATCTGCACGTAATTCTGGCTATAAATTTCTGTCTTGGAACCTGAAAAATACGATTATGTTATCCTAAACAAAAGTTAAAATTTCTTAATAATGAAGAGACTCACCAACAACTTCGAAACATATAATTGTAAGAAATAAAGTGAGCATAGAACTGAATTTTGACATGAAATACAGTCAAACGTCGAGTACTTCCATTTGTCACATGAAACTACTTCACTTTCACATCTATCTCTGATTCTCTTAGACATCATAGTCACAAAAGCCTAACGAAATCGAGAAGCAACGACACTGAAAAAAAATGAGAGGAAGTGTTTTGAAGTAAATACTAAAAAATGCCGAGTCTCTTCTTTGAATATAACATGGCATTAGAAACCAAAAACAAAGGGAAAGTGATGATATTAACCTCACCGATCAGTAACTAATGCGGGTCTACGGTTGCGTAATTAATGGCTGCGTTTAGTCTGTGGCTTTTGATTTTTTAAGCACAAATAGAAATAATGAGGAAAGATACCAGTAGGCATATTAGTCGGAAAGAAAGGAAACTAATGCAAAAGAAAGAGTTGTTTCGGGAAAAGTTGTAACCGGTAATAATAATAGTGTCTCTTTAATTAAAAGCAGTTACTTTATTTTGTAGATTTAATAGTTGAGTTTTTGTGTGAAAATTCCCAAAAATTTGAGAAAATAGATAAATGAATTTTCTGATCAACGAAGCATGCCACATCACTGAGTACATGTCTCTCCTTTATATATATATATATATATATATATATATATATATGGATTCCACCTAAGCGCATATATGGGGATCGGCTACATGCTGTGGAGGAGCTAGGATATTCACTAAGGGAGTTCAAAATATAAAAAAGTAAAAACACGAAAAAGCCAAAGGGGGTACAACGTATACTGTATAGATAAAAAATAATTTTAACAATGTATAAATAATGTAATTTTCCTCCGAAAAGGGGTTTGGATGAATCCCCTTGGCCCTTCCTCCCTCCGCCCTTGGCTACGTGTTCACATGAACAATAGCTTTATCTAGTACTAGTAAATATATACTATTAAAAATCTATTAATATCTATAATATTTGGCCTTGATTCCAAATTATTAGTATTATATTAATTTGAAGTTTTTATAAAAAATCATAAATTTGAAATCCTAGATCCGTCTTTAATCATTGCTGCTGAAACTTTTTTCCCTTGTTTTCTTTTAACTACGTGACTTGAACTTCTAACTTAAAGATTACAGATTGAAGGTGAAAACGCTTAATTATTCACTTAACCAAATCTCTTTCAATTATTAATCATTAACTATAAGATATAATTAGATAGCTTCTTGATATATAGTAAGTACTATTAACACAAGACACGAATTGCATTGGAAAATAGTATGATAAAAGCTAAATGAACAATAATTATGTCCAATTTGAAGCAATCTTTTATTTACTCAATTTCTTTCATACGCTCCTCATGCGGGGTTTGATTCTTTTTATCAGCCAAACATGTGAAATATTTTTAGCCAATGAACAGGGATGGAAGTCCAACCTAAAGCTTCTGCATACTTTAATGTGATGTTATTGTGTGTATGATTTGAGCACACTGTCAACGTCCAATATTATTTGCTTAGTTGTCTCCGAGAAAGAGATTAAATAAGACTATGTAGCCATTACCGATGAAGAAGTAACCAAACCTTCCACTTTAGGAGTTGTAATTGGGTGCCTTCTCCAAAACGTAAAATAAAGCCTAACTTTTTGCTAAACTAATAAATTCACACATTTGACTGTAGACTTTCTGCTGAGATGGACAACGTGGGCCATGTTTCGTCCATCCCGACAAGTAGCCACTACGGGAAACACTCACGTGGCTTCTTTTGGTTCGGAAGAATGTCCAAATTATTGAGGTTGATACTAGCAACATTATCGAGGGAAAAAAATAATGTCAAGATTAGGCTCAGACGACTAATTGAGTATTTAATTAGATTAGATAAGATTAAGCAGCAAAAATTGAAGTTGAGCTCTTTCTTTCTCGTATTCTGATCATAAATATTCAACTAATTTAGGATTGAATATTAGTTGATTAACTGGTCAATTCTCGTCCATATATATTTATAAGGTGTGGCACAAAGCTGTGTTAACTTAATTTATAATTAAAATCTAGATATTTGTCATTTGTGATAAATTAATCTCAATTTTGAGGCTGGATTAAGATGTAATTAATACTAAGGAATTAAGTCCTAGAACATTAGGTAATGGATAAAGATTGAAAGAGATTATCTTTTGAGGGTTCATTGTATAGAAATGAATCACGAGGTTGAGATATTAAGAAAGGATCGTTAATTCAAAGAATCGGTATAAATTAGGTCGTCCAAACTAAGAGAAGCAAACGAAAAATAGGCAAAGCTAAGAATGAAATGTCTAACCACAATTAGAAACTTTCTTTTTTAGCCTTCGGCATGTCATATCTTCTGAAAGTTGAGCTGAATGAAGTGAACATGGCACATATACAATCCTTTAGATACTTAATCTTACTCTTCTGGAAAAAGGAGAGTATGGATGAAAATTAGGAAGAGCTCTATTTTCACTTTATAAAGAATTTACTGCTAATGAACTTGTAGTAAAGAGCAAGAAAGGGAATTGGCCTTGCGTATGATATAAATGCAATTTCTGATCCAAATCACCTTTTAAAAAATTATTTTTGCATATACTTATTAATTTTATTATTAGCTAATCAAAACTTTAATTCTAAGTCCTTGCTCTTTCTTCTATCTCTTCTAAGTTGCGTTTTCTTTATTAAAATTTTGTTAATTCTGTTATTAGTTTATATTGGAAGAGCTTGTTGAATTTAAAGGGATACGTCTTATTAGTTTATCAGTTATGTGGATGAAATATCCTTAAAGACAGTGTCCTTGACGTACGACACACCTCAAACTTCATTCCATTCTCCATATATTTCCCTGTGAATTTTAAGGGATACGTCTAATTAATTTATCTGTTATGTGAATGAAATATTCTTAAGGACAGTATCCTTGACACACCTCAAACTTCGTTCCATTCTCCATATATTTCCCTACTTAGACCCAAACAATGACGCCTATAGTCATATACTCACATCCATGGACGAGAAATTTAAGAAAACTAAAGTGTAGGAAATCTTCTAGCTAGCATAATTTGATTAAACAAATAAAAAAGGCTGATCTAATTGATAGTTAGAGATTTTGAAAGTCAATGAGCTGATTTCGCAAAGATTAAAAGGATAACATAGTTAATATGTTCATCAGAGCCACATTTTTTCATTTCTTCTGATGATATTTTAATCACTAATATGACAAGACTTTTGCTCAAGGAAAATTTAAAAAGAAAAGGCTACAAAATTATTTTGAGAACTAAAACAAGAGGGGCTGATAGAGTCAACTATATGTATGTTGTTACATGTAAAAGAGATGGTAGATTGTGGTTGGTTAATCCTAACACCAACCAAAATGGAAAACTATTCCTAATCTATTAAGTAGTACCAAACTCTAGTTCTTCTTTCATTTTTTAATTTGCTTATAGTACTACTTTTTTTAAATGTATACTTTCAAACATTAGTTACATGAAATAGGTCAATCTTTTCTATTGAAACACGTACGTGAAGATGCAGAAATAAAAAGAACTTATCGACGAAAGAACAAATTGAAATTTAACTATAAATTATGAGGCTCCATCATCAAAAGAACAAATCAGAAAATATAGTAAATTTGGTGAATATTTATATTTATAATTAAGGATATATCATAGGGCTTATTAATGATCCTAAACGATATCAAACGGTTTGCAGACAAATTTATGCCATATTATAATGTTGGCACTAATCATTATTTCTGAATTATTTATTATTTATCATTTGTTTGGTTCTTTACATTAAAATTGTGATATGTGACTTATAATCGAGCACATGTATTTGATTTTAAATGTAATAAACTTTTTATTTCAATTTTAACGTTGAACCTTCTTAATAATCTTGATAAAATGTCTTTGGCAGAAAGGACAATTTAGCCTTCTACTTGTTTTATCCAAGGAGGCTAATTCTTAGATCGTTATCCCGCATTGACCGTGATTCAATATTATGCCAGCCTTCTAGTATAAAATCTATTGGTATCACTTATACGTAAAATCAAGACACAGCCATAGGAAAGATAAAAAATAATGCGAATTTTTATACCATTGGATTATTTTTTTTAACTCCGGTATATATTAAAAGCCAGTACTAGCACAAAGGGTGTTAATTTTTTTTATTTTTTTGTAATGATTCAAAACTACCCAATTCGTTCTTTTCAAGTTTTTGGATTATATACTAAGTAGGCGTTTGGCCATAGAAACTAAAAAAAAAAAATCACTTTTTTTGGAATTTTGGAGTTGAGTTGGAGTTGTGTTTGGCCATAGTTTTTGAAATTGTAGTTGTTTTGGTTGTGAAAAAAGTGAAAATTTTGAAAACAAGTTTTTCTTGTTTTTGGAATTCCGGAATACAACTTCAAGTTGTATTTGGAATTATTATAGCCAAACGATGATTTTGGAAAAAAGTGAAAAAATAATTACGGAAAAAAAAGTGAATAATTTTGATGGCCAAACGGGCTAAAATTGGATTATTTCAATTTGATGTACCTCATCAGTTATCGCAAGCGCTCACTACCACTTCATGTATGCGGCAAACAGATTTTTGGCCTTTGAGTTGATTAATTATCTGAAATTTAAACATATTAAAATATATCGGGAAAATTAAGGATTAATTCAGAAGTAAGGGTTTATGGAGGTTCCAATATTATTGGGACTAATGTTAGTTTATTTAAGTAAGAATGAGCATCATAAGCACGACAAGCAGCGCTTTTAATGTCCAAACAATGCATGCATGAACTTGAACACTCAAGTCAATTTCACTCATTAGCTGTTGGATTAAGCACAGCCTCACTAATTAGCAGTTTCCTATAATAAGAAGAAACCTCAGCTACTTTCTCATAAGAAAAAAGGAACAAAACATTAAAGAAAAAGAAAAACTGAAAAGGAAATATAAAGTAGTTTGAGAGATCAACTACAAGAGAGGGGAAAAAAGAAAAGAAGAAAAGAAAGGATAATTGCGTTTGACTAATTTGTTTAGTAACGAGGTTGGTCCCTATACTAGCTAGGTTGGTCCCTAATGCCAAAGTGTTTAATTAGTACCAACGTTTGATTAATAATACTGTGGAGTATTCGTGGAAGTATTTAAAAATGGTGGCTTGCAGATAGTAATAATAATTTGACTAAATATGGTAACATCGACTTAATTGTTCTGACAAAATCAAAGTAGTTGCATTTCACATTGAATAGATGAAGCTTGGATTGAATATAATAGCTTGTTATGTATTCCAAGGATTTTCCTCAATGATACTCTATATTATGATCGTTCCTTGTTAATCCTTCTGACAGTAATTAATCATGCTCCCATAATCACATTTACCGTGAGGCCTATATGTGGTAGCACACAGACTACGTAACATGGATTAACTACTGATAAAGACGTTTTTTGGAACGAGCCTCCTGTATTTTTTCTTTTATTTTCCCTCAAATACTTATTAAGGGCTAAATTTACTAGATCAACACCTATATGTAATAACGTAACTCTTAATTCACTGCTTTAAATTAATGTCCTTTCCTTCAAGAAAAAAAATTACTTACTTTACCAAATTGTCTATTTATCCAATGTTAGATTATGCTATCCTCCAACAGTACTCCCTTCTTTCATCGCCTAGGACTAGGATATCGATTATGACAAGAGAGGGAAGGAGCTTCATGATAATATTATTTAGAGAAAAGAGCTTGAGTTATATAACATGGTCGATATGGTAAAAGTTCACCGCAAAATGGATTAAGAGCCTGTTTGGATGGGCTTAAAAAAAGCAGCTTATAAGCTGAAAACAGCTTATAAGCCAAAAAAAATAAGTTGGGGTAGCTTAACTTATTTTTTTTGGCTTGTCAGTTGTTTTCAGCTTATAAGCTAAGCCAAACGGCCCAATTATTTTTTTGGGCTTATTTTAAGCACAAAATGACTTTGTTGCTACTACCCAAACACTCAAAAAAAAAAGCGAAATGCCTTATAACGTTTTCAACAACTTATAAGACAATCCAAACGGGCCTAAGTAAGACGAAATTGAAGTATTTTACTTCTGATCCTCGCGTCCTGGCCCTGCAGTGACATCCTAATTATCCTTTTGTGATTTTTTATTTTAATTTTCTCCTTAAAATATATTTTTAATTACATAGGGTATAGGGAATGAGAAAAGGGAGGGAGAATAAATAGTGAGAACCAACAAACACTTACTATGCAAAAGACTTACTGATAACCTTAATATTAATAGCCTATTGTTGAAATTATGTGATGAATTTTCCGTGATCTTTCATTTGTTATGTATAACAATAGAATTAAGGGCTTTTGTTTCCGACTTTATTCTCAAGGAACACCTAAAAGACGCTGCACTTTAGATATTATTGCAGTGATAAAATCAAATGAACTTTGTTCGTTTTACATATGCACTAGTTCTGAAGAGTCTTTTCTTTTCCAATCCAAAAAGCCAAAAAATGATACATTTTTAAACAACTTCCTTTGACCTCACGGAAAAGATGCTATTCGTGCAACTTCTTGTTCAAAGATTAATAAAAGAACTATATCCGCGTCTTCACTTTTTCTTCGCTGAAAAAAAAAAATATTACTCCCTACGTCCCAAAAAGATCGTCTTCTTTTGACTTCTATGACAAAGTTTAAGAAATAAAGGAAGACTTTTGAAATGTGTGGTCCAAAACAAGTCTTAGATATTTGTGTGGCTGTAAATCATCATATAAAGTTAAATTGTTTATAAATATAGATAGGGGACAATTTTTTTTTTTTGGACAGACTAAAGAGGAAAGGAGGACAATATCTTTTTGGGACAGAGGGAATATATATTTGCAAATGACTAATTTAGTTTCGTTTTTACAAATATTGTGGATAAAATATAGCGCGTATGGACTATAAGAAAAGGTAAATAATCACAAAAAGTAAGACTTGTCATGCGTGTTTGGTGTGGCATAAAACATTTTTTGGAAAATATTCTTCACGGTGACGTCAATTTTTGGTTTTAGTTATTAGAAAACATTCCAAGAAAATACACCTTTTATCAACCAAAACTAAAGACTTTTCCTTATAAAAATCTTTACTTATTACTCCATGTTACCGCATAGACGTTATTAGATAGACGTTATTAGAAATCTCTAATACATAAATTTTCATCAATACGTAAGTTTTGCAGAAAATATTGACATATGGTAAAATTTAGAGGCAATGCACAAATAACCGCTTGGAAGACCAATATTTAAGTTATAGCCGAAAATTACTAAACTGAATATTTAGCCACCATAGAATCAACTTCAACCTGTTGGACTGAAGTTGAAAATTTCAGGTCTGAAGTTTCCACTTGTATGTCAGACTTTGAACTTTATTGTAAGCGAAATCTAGCTTTAGACATCCAGATATGAAGTTGGCATAACATTTTTTGTCATCCAGATATGAAGTTGGCATAACATTTTTTGTCCAAATTGAATGGGAATGGGGTAGGCATTTTAGTAGATAGTGAGCTAAGGGACCAGGCCGTAGAGGTTAGAAGGGTCAATGACCGGATGATGGCGGTTAAGTTAGTTGTGGAAGGGTTTACCTTGAACATTATTAGTGCTTACGCGCGCTACGTTGTGCTTGGACGAGGAGGAGAAAAGGCGCGTTTGGGAGGATTTGGATGAAGTGGTGGGAGATATACCGCCCACCGAGAAGTTATTCATAGGAGGAGATTTCAATGGACACATCGGCTTAACCTCCGGGGGTTATGATGATGAGCATGGAGGTTTCGGCTTCGGAGTCAAGAATGGAGGAGGAGTCTCACTTCTGGATTTCGCTAAAGCTTTTGGATTGGTGGTAGCCAACTCGAGTTTCCTGAAGAGGGAGCAGCACTTGGTAACCTTTCGTAGTTCGACGGCTGCGACGCAGATAGACTTTTTGCTTCATAGAAAAGAGGATAAAGGTCTTTGTAACGACTGCAAGGTCATTTCTAGTGAGAACCTTACGACCCAATATAAGCTTTTGGTGATGGATTTGGGGATTACGAGGAAGGAGAAGAAGAGGGTCACGAATGACCGGCCAAGGATCAGGTGGGGGATTCTGACTTTGTCGAATGCCCAGGAGATGGGGGAGAAGTTGATGGCTATGGGGGCTTGGGAGAGTAGGGGGGACGCGAGCAGTATGTGGGATAGGACGGTGAGCTGCATTAGGGAAGCAACTAGAGATGTCCTGGGAGTTTCGAGAGGTCGCCGTGGTAGGCGACGAGGGGACTGGTGGTGGAATGGAGAAGTCCAGGGAAAGGTGGAAGCAAAGAAAGTGGCGTACGCGAGGTTGGTAGACAACAAAGATGATGAGGAGAAGCAGAAAAATAGGTAAAGGTATAAGATTGCGAGAAAGGAAGCGAAGTTGGCAGTTTCGGCTGCAAAAAAGGCAGCTTTCAAACATCTATATGCAGAACTAGAGGACAAAGGAGGGGATAAGAAGTTGTTCAGGCTAGCCAAGGTGAGGGAGAGAAAGGCACGGGACCTGGATCGAGTAAAGTGCGTCAAGGACGAGGATGGCAAAGTATTGGTAGAGGAAGCTCTCATTAGACGGAGATGGCAGTCATACTTCCATAAACTCTTGAACGAGGAAGGTGATAGAGACATTGTGTTGGGAGATTTGGAGTACTCTGAGAGGCGTCGCGACTTTGGGTATTGTAGGAGTATAAAGGTGGAGGAGGTTAAGGGTGCTGTTCGTAGGATGCGCAGGGGAAGAGCTACCGGTCCTGACGAGATCCCTGGGGAGTTTTGGAAGAGTGCGGGCAGGGCAGGTTTGAAGTGGTTGACTAGATTGTTTAATGTTATTTTTAAGACGGCGAAGATGCTTGAGGAATGGAGGTGGAGTATGATGGTTCCTTTGTATAAGAACAAGGGTGATATTCAAAGTTGCAACAACTATAGAGGGATGTTCGCTAAGCCACACTATGAAAGTGTGGGAAAGGGTGGTGGAGATGAGGGTGAGAAGAGGCGTGTCCATTTCAGAGAACCAGTTCGGATTCATGTCGGGGCGCTCGACTACAGAAGCCATCCATCTTGTGAGGAGACTGGTGGAGCAGTATAGGGAGAGGAAGAAGGACCTGCACATGGTTTTCATCGACCTAGAAAAGGCTTACGACAAAGTGCCAAGAGAGGTTTTATGGAGATGCTTGGAGGCCAGAGGTGTACCTGTAGCTTACTTTAGGGCGATCAAGGACATGTATGAGGGAGCCAAGACCAGGTTAAGGACAGTGGGAGGAGACTTGGAGCGCTTTCCAGTGGAGATAGGGTTACACCGGGGATCAGCTCTTAGCCCATTTTTATTTGCTCTAGTGATGGATTGTCTGACGCGGCGAATTCAAGGTGAGGTGCCATGGTGTATGTTATTTGCGGATGACATAGTCTTGATCGACGAGACACGCAGCGGAGTGAACGCTAAGCTGGAGGTTTGGAGACAAACTCTGGAGTCTAAAGGGTTCAAGTTGAGTAGGACCAAGACAGAGTACATGGAGTGCAAGTTCAGTGACGTGACACATGAGCCTGGCGTGGAAGTGAGGCTTGGTACCTAGGCCATCCCAAAGAAAAGAAGTTTCAAATATCTTGGGTCTATTATACAAGAAAATGGGGATATTGACGATGATGTCTCACATCGTATTGGCGCAGGGTGGATAAAGTGGAGGCTTGCTTCAGGAGTGCTGTGTGATAAGAAGGTGCCACCAAAACTTAAACGCAGGTTCTACAAAGTGGTTGTGAGACCGACCTTGTTGTACGGGGCAGAGTGTTGGGCAGTCAAGAGCTCTCACGTTCAAAAGATGAAAGTTGCGGAAATGAGAATGTTGCGATGGATGTGAGGGCACACCAAGCGAGATAGGATTAGGAATGAAGATATCCGGGATAAGGTTGGAGGACAAGATGAGGGAAGCGAGGCTGAGATGGTTTGGGCAAGTGAGAAGGAGAGGCACAGATGCCCCAGTGAGGAGGTGTGAGAGGTTAGCTATGGATGGTTTCAGAAGAGGTAGGGGTAGGCCGAAAAAGTATTGGGGAGAGGTGCTGAGACGGGACATGGCGTAGGTTCAGCTTACCGAGGACATGACCTTAGATAGGAGGTTTTGGAGGACTCAGATTAGGGTAGAAGGCTAGTAAGTAGTCGCTATTTCGATCTATAGTCTATTGTCCTTTGTTTCTTGCTACAATATGTTGTTTCTTGTACTTCGATTATCTTATTTATCTGTGGTAGCTACTGCTCCCTTTTTTTTTTTCAGACTGCTCTATTTTGACTTATTCGCTTTTTTTAGTTTCATTTGCATTTTGCATTGAACTGCTTGTGCCTATCTAACCTTTCTCGTTATGTTTTCTCTTGAGCCGAGGGTCTTTCGGAAAATGCCTCCCTATCTTCCGAGATAGGGGTATGGTCTGCGTACACTTTACCCACCCCAGACTCCACATTGTGGGATTTCACTAGGTATGTTGTTGTTGTTGTAGTGATTTTGTAAATTACCATTCGTAGCTACACCAAAATACATAAAGTTGGAGTGGCTGAAGTGGTTCTGAAGTGGTTATTGGGCGAGGCTCTCACCTTGCCCGCCCAGGTTCGAATCCGGCCAACAACATTTCTTTTCTTACATATTTTTCCTAGTTTCTTCTCCTTGTATTGTATTTCGTCATATGTATTTGGCCTGAGTGTCTTGTATCTGATTGTACGTATAAGCCAAATACATAATGTTGGTTGGTTTCGAACCTGCGCGGGCAAGGGGAGAGCCTCGCCCAAATACACACGAATACACAAAATACACAGCCTTTGCTTAAAAGGAAGCTATAAATTGTAATGGTAGCTACTAATGATAAGATTCTCATAAAAGATAGTTATATCTGTAAGTTTGCCATAGGGGATTAGTGCCAATGACCCGAGCCTAAAATAAAAATAAAGCCCAGGAGAGACATCAGGCCAGGCCCAATATTAGTTTTGTTGAATCTGCAGTCACAGAAGAAGAATTAAGAGGTAAATGATCAAAAAGACTATAACAAGCAGGAGTTCAAATCTTCACCGTCAATCATCACTATGGAGCAAATGCAAAGATCTTCAATCCCTAAAGCAAATTCACGCTTTCATGATCATCACTGGTTTCAACTCCAATCGCATTGCTCTAAGGGAACTCATTTACGCTTCAGCTGTTACTTTTTCAACCTCAGTTCACTATGCACACAAGGTGTTTGCTCAAATTACTCAACCAGATCTCTTCATGTGGAACACTATGCTTAGAGGCTCAGCTCAAAGTCTCAGACCATCTTTAGCTGTTTCCCTTTATACCCATATGGAAAAACTTAATATACGTCCAGATAGTTATACTTTCCCATTTGTACTTAAAGCATGTACTAAGCTTTCTTGGATTGTTTCTGGGCTTACTATACATGGGAAAATTGTGAAACATGGGTTTGAATCTAATAAATTTGCTAGGAATACCCTTATTTATTTTCATGCAAATGTTGGAGATATAAGAATTGCAGGCCAACTCTTTGATAGTTCAGCTAAGAGGGATGTTGTTGCTTGGTCTGCTTTGACTGCTGGATATGCAAGACGAGGCGAATTGGATGTTGCACGGAAGCTGTTCGATGAAATGCCTGTGAAAGATTTGGTTTCTTGGAATGTGATGATCACTGGGTATGTGAAACAAGGGAAGATGGAGAATGCAAGGGAGTTGTTTGATGTGTTGCCAAAGAGAGATGTTGTGACTTGGAACGCGATGATTTCGGGGTATGTTCTTTGTGGAGAAAATGAGAAGGCGTTGAAAATGTACGAAGAGATGAGAGGTGCAGGGGAATACCCTGATGAAGTCACCATGTTGCACCTTTTATCCGCGTGCACGGATTCAGCGTTCTTGGATGTTGGCGAGCAAATACATCGATCTACTATCGAAATGGGTGCTGGGGAATTAAAGTTGTTCCTTGGTAATGCACTTGTAGATATGTATGCTAGGTGTGGCAGCATTAAGAAGGCACTTGAAGTGTTTCGAGGGATGAGAGAGAAGGATGTGTCGTCGTGGAACATAATTATCTTAGGACTAGCTTTCCATGGTCATTCTGAAGAATGCATTTCTCTTTTTGAAGATATGAGGAGAATGAAGTATATCCCCAATGAGATTACTTTTGTTGGTGTATTAGTTGCTTGTAGTCATGCTGGTAAAGTTGATGAGGGCCGAGGGTATTTCAACATGATGAGAGCTGAGTGCAATATTGTTCCGAACATAAGGCATTATGGGTGTGTGGTTGATATGCTAGCACGTGCAGGACTATTGAATGAAGCATTTGAGTTCATAAACGCCATGGAGATTGAACCTAATGCTATTATATGGAGAACATTGCTAGGAGCTTGTAAAGTTCATTCCAATGTTGAGCTGGGAAAGTATGCTAATGAGCAGCTACTTAAATTGGGAAAGGAAGGCAGCGGGGACTATGTCTTGCTGTCTAATATCTATGCTTCGAGGGATGAATGGGATGGTGTTGAAAGGGTGAGGAAGTTGATGGATGACAATGGGGTTTGGAAAGAACCTGGTTGTACTTTAATTGAGGCTGATGATTATGCTCTCAGGAATTTTTGTTTTGATTCCAAAGCTTAAGCATTCTTGAGAATAAAATTAGCAGGCAGAAGCTGAGAAAGACCCCATGCCTGAGCATTGAGTAAGCTTAACACCTTTTTCTTAAACTTTATACGCATGAAGGTCCATCCTCTGTGGAAGGGTGTACAAAGACTATACTTGTGATCCAAATTGCATTTCTCTTGTTTCTTTCAATACAAGAGAACATGGAATTAGCTACGGCATCTGTCGGTAATCCCTAACTAATCCGTCGCTAAATAGCTCGTCGCTAATTAGATTTAATAATAATTCGTCACTAATCCATAGCTAAATGATATTAGCATGGGATTTTGCTCTTTAGCTATGAAATTTTGTCCGTCGCTAATTTCATGTTTTCTTATATTGTAGTCCATTGAGGTCATTGTATGTCTCATTTAGAGTTTTAGACATTTTGTTGTAGTTCTTCGAATGGTGCAGACAACCATTACTTTATGGTTCCTTCTATATTTTGGGGATAGGTAGGGCCGTGTCAGGTAGTTTAGGACTTGCTACTCTGAAATAAATTTATTGCCTGATATGGTCCTAGTTTAAGCGATACATAAATTTGGTGGACTTGTTGGTTTTCAGCTGGGAAGACGGTTCAGTCTTAGCTGATACTGTTGATTTACGATTTCTTGTCTACAAAGTTTGTAATCCACGAATTGTATTGGTAAAAGATTACTAATCGACGATTTTTCCAATTGCTAATAAATGATTACTACTATTAATTTTCGTTTTGGAGTGCTAAAAAAGACTCCAGACATCCCGGGTAATGAAGTTCTTAATAAGAACTGTAGGGACATTAACATTATAAACAACATGGTCATCTATGTTTATCGGAACGAATGCTAATATAAACATCAATTTTATTAATTGAGAGGAAGAATCACTAAGACAAACAGATGTAATAACAGCTTGTATGAATCACTCAAAAATCTCTTTGAATGGAACACACTATCAAATGAAATTAAAAGATGAAACAACGCTCTTTCTTCCATCAGGAAGTGATCATTATGCGACGAAATCAGTTTCTTGAAAGGGCCAGAGCTGACAATATAATCAGCAGCAAAAACACAAGAACTCCGATGAAGGATCCAACCAAGGAACCAGAGGCACGATCGCAGAAAGAGTTGTACTGGTGGCAAATAGCAATCCAATTTGCACGAGCATTTCCCTTGTGTGCCAAATACACTATGGCTGCTGCTGCTGATGCTCCAGATGTCAAAAATCCCATCATCAACTGAGAATTAAGTTTAATTATCAGCTCAGAAATTATTGTATGAAAAGGGTATTAAAGATGATGTAAATTAAGCTAATTAATTAAAGAATTTACCGTATCAAAGAAGATCAAGACCACCCTAGTTATTCTTGCACCACTCATGACAATGTGTAAGATGGATAGGACAAGAGATACAGCAAGGTACGCGCTAACGATGCTATTCGCAACCACAAAGAACCTGTGAATTTTCGTAAATTTTACCCAATCAAGTTCGTGACTATGGGGTAATTACTGGTAAATCTCTATAATAAGCAATAACCAGTAACCTGGTAAAAATGGTAATAAACCTACTATCATAGGTTAAATTACACTAATAATGTAAAAATCTTTACACTGAGATAACTATAAGTAACCCACCCTAATAAGTGTTAAACTAGTAACTTGAAAATAAGACAGATAGCCTGCTATAACATGTTAAATTACACTAATAGTATAAAAATCATTGTCAGTGTATATAAGTTAAATCCACAAAAAAGATATAGTAATCGTGTATTATCTTACGTGAAAGTAGGAAGGTCCTTGTACTCAGCCTTAAACCTGATGAACTGCTTGAAGGAGGGAAGGTCTTCATTAGATGTTCCCATGGCAATTGCACTTCCTAAGGTACCTAAAATGGCAACTATTCTCATAATAAAATCAAGAAAAGAAATTCCTCTATTCCCCTTGGGCTTTGGCATTGAATCTTTTGAGTCATCTCCTGCTTCACTAGCATCTGACATCTTCTCTCTATCTAATAGAAGTAATAAGTTATAACACTAGCAAAGGCTTCAAATAATTTCGATAGCTTAATTATCAACCTTTGTTATGGTACTCTTAGAGCAAATACTAGCATGTTATTTATACTAGGAAAAGATCCTGTTAATTTTCAAATTGTACAATCAAGAATCCACTATAAAGCACACTCAAAGAGGACGTAAGTCATAAGTGGAATGGTTGGAAAATCCTAAATATCTATTTCATCCCATTGGTTGGCAAGTACACATTACTATTATAAATAAAATTAAAGCCAATCTGGTAGATTTATTACTAATTTTTAATCGTTTCTAATAAGTATTACCAGGCCAGTTGAAGCTTCATGGTAGTTGGATTTAATTTGTCCGCTGTTTTGGCATCTCAGAAATTAAGCATTAATATGCCCAATTTAGGAAGCATGAGAAATAGTTGGCTGATGCAACTTTAGGAGCGTACTTTGAATAATTAGGAAGAAATGCATTGGGCATATTAGCAGATGAATATGCACCAAGATAACAGTCAATTTCCGTGGGACAAATGTAGCATCGAATTTAAATTTTTAAAAGGATAACCTAATAAGTCAATAGGGCTTCTGAAAATCTTTCTCAATAGTCAAAATACGGTAGGTGCTAAACTTGCAAATGACTTGATTAATTCGTAAGTGAGATCTTACCTGCATCTAATTTGGAAAGCAAATTAAGTACGTACTCCTATTTAAGCACCAATGTCAATAAACTTCAAATCAAACACATCGATTAATTTTTAGGTTTTGAATGACTTTTATTAGTGTATATAACCTGAAACTTTTATCATGTCAGAGCTTCATTGGCTACAAAAGTTTGACGCCTTCCATGTCCATGAACTGCTAGACTAGATACAAACTTCCACTTCTTTTCTTCTTCCTTAATTTGCAAATAACTATAGAGTTGAATTTATATAATGTTATCTTCTTAGTAGTTTCACTGAAAAAGCTCAAATTCGTATGACAAGACACCAACATTTAACTAAAAACTCCAATATATGCAATAAATTGATGGTAAAAACTTATCCGCACACACCAAATTAATGATAACATGACATGTATCATCTGCATGCATACTCTTTTATTACCTTTCTATAGTTAGTTAATGTTCATTTAATTTATTACTTAACCACGGTAAAATACATTGATTTGGTATAAACGCCAACCAGTGGATACTAGCCTACTAGGTGTTGAATTTTCGATGGAAGGCTTCACAACTTATTCATGAGTTCAAGATTTAATTAAATTAAATCTCAATTTTCTTCAAAAAATGTTATGAAATAGTATAATTAAGTAATAACATAAAAATCGTCATGGACCGAATCGAAAAGAGGATACACGTAATGGTGTAAAGGCAGTGGAATCATATGGTTGTGTATATTTTTAATTTCAGTATGTCTCTGTGAATAGAAATCAATATTTAAGAACAATTACGGTTCACTTTCATTGATGCACAGAAAAACCTCAATTACACATGATGAAAGAGCAGCCCAAAACATTAATTAGGATTAATAAACACAATTACAAATGACATAATGCTTCTGAAAAGCTTCAACCAAGAAGAAATTAAATGATCAGCTACGAGAAAGGGCAACAGCACTACAGCAGAGAGCAAGATTAAGAGTATGAAAAGTACTATTCCTCCAAAAGACCCAATTAAGGATCTAGAAGTTCTACGACAAAATGAGTCATATTGTTGACATATAGCAAATCAATTAGCCTTTGTATTGCCCTTGTGTGCCAAATACACAATTGCTGCTGATGCTGATGCACCGACTGTTAACAGGGCCAACATTGATGTGTCAAAGAAAATCAAGGCCATCCTGCTAGCTTGTGCTCGACTCCTCATGATGTGGTAAATAGAAAGCCCCAAAGAAAGTACTAGATACGCACTTACTATTGAATTTGCCACGACGAAAAACCTGCATTATTCAAATCAACATGCGCATCATTCTACAAGAAAATTACATATTTTGACAAATTATTAATGATTGACAAGTCTGTCACAAAATTGTGAGGGTTTATGATAGAATTCTTCAATGTGAACGAACATGTATATCCGTCACAATTTAATTACAATTATGTGGCAGAAGAGGGTTCGTCACAAAGTTATGACAGGCATAGGGATATACTCACAAATTTGTGATGGACATGGGATTTTGTCACGCATCTTTAACAAGAGTAGGTTTAAAAAAAATGTGACAGAATATCCATGTGTAACAAATTTGTGAAGGCCGGAATGGTGAATCTGTCACAAATTTGTGAGGGGAAAGGTTTACGCGACAAAATTTTAAAATTACAAATACAAATAATGTATGTTAATAAAATTATATATGCTTGCGTGCGTGAATGTGGGAAGGTCATTAAATTTGGCCCTCAAACGAACGAACTGAGTGAAAAAGGGAAGCATCTCGATAGTTGTCCCCATGGCAATGCCACTTCCTAAGGTTGCAATAAGTGTGTATACGGGTAAAACCGAGGATACAGGCACGCTCGGTTTCCCGTTGTTATGGTTATGCTCGGTCACGGTGCGACCGTTTCCCCGAGAACGAGGTTTCGAGTTCGGGCCGGGATGAGGCGATAAAGGAAGGGCGATTGATTGCCATTAGCGGGAGACCGAAATATCCGCCCTCAACCGGATATTTCGGCGTCGATCTCGGCAATACAAATTACTGTCGCATTTACTTGCTTTATTTAGAATTGTACTAGGGTTGAAACTCCTCTACTATATAAAGAGGAGGTTATCATTCATGAAGGGGGTTGACAATAGCAAGGAGAGAAATAGTATACATCAACAATCATAAGAATCTTATTAAATCCGTTCCCATCTGTTCTTAAGTTCATTTTTATTATACCTCGTGAAAGTCGTAACAAAAGGTATCGACCTCGGTTTCTATACCCGAGGCCAGACGTACTTAACAATTGGTTAGATCTCGTCTTCCGTTCACTTATCGATATCTCGT